>NC_045443.1:127226630-127305660 GCF_002776525.5 Piliocolobus tephrosceles | reverse complement strand
ATTTATTTATTTATTTATTTATTTATTGAGACAGAGTCTTGCTCCATTGTCCAGGCTGGAGTGCAATGGCACAATCTTAGCTTACCACAACCTTTGCCTCCTGGGTTCAAGCGATTCTCCTGCCTCATCCTCATGAGTAGCTGTGACTACAGGCATGAGTCACCATGCCAGGCTAATTTTTATATTTTTAGTAGAGAGGGGGTTTCACTATGTTGGCTAGCCTGGTCTTGAACTCCTGACCTCAGGTGATCTGCCCACCTCGGCGTCTCAAAATGCTGGAATTACAGGTGTGAGCCACTGTGCCTGGCAACAACTCCCAATTTTAAAAGCAAAGATTTGAAAGCATTAATTTGGGGACTTCTAACCCACAAAGAATTTAGGATTTAGTCTGAACTGTGGAAAAAACTCAACAATAGCTAACAACAGGGTACTAAAATTTTCCTTGGGTGTTAAAATTTTCCTTTTGAAGCATAGTTTTTCTCTCTCCAGTCCCCATTTTTATTAAAAACAAATCATGATAAAACTGATTTGTTTACAAAATAAACTTTAACTTTACTGAACTTGGCCTGATTATTTGCATAAAATGCAGCAAGAATAATTCTTTTTCACTTAGGCTTTTCTAATAGGCTTTGATAGAACTCTGTCCCATGAAGAGTCTCAGATTAAGACCTTATAAAAGCCGAGCCCAGCCATGGGTTTGTACCCTCAAAACCTATGAGTTAGGCAAATTCTTTTCCTCTTGAGAACCCAAGATAATGTGGGGTTTCTGAGCCTGTTAGAAGTGACATTCTTTACTTACCACAGGTCAGGAACTTTGTACAGGGACTCTGTGTGGACAAGGTATGAGACCAGATTCCCCAATAGGCTTTATTTGGCTCCGTAAGTCAACTTTGATTCTTGAAGGGGAATATACCATTCCAGTCAAAGCTTTGGTAAAATAACCAATTTCTCCAATTGTGCCCTGTTACAAAAGAAAACAGATTCTTATTGCACGTATGCAATTAACTGTACTGCCATAAATTGAGAATATTCGCAAATAGTTTCCAAATTCTGGAGAAATCAGGTAGTGAGGAACAAATATGCTTCAAATTTTGTTCACAGGAGTATATTTTACTCACTTGTTAAAAGTTGCAAATAGCTCTAAAGAAATAAGTTCTCTTGACTCTGAAAACAAAAGGTTTAGCAATGTTTAGCACATTAGCTCTCCATGAGAGTCCTAGAAGTTTGTTTTTTTCCTCTATTCCAATAGCACAATTTTAAAAGTTGTCTGAGACCTGCACTCAGAGTCCTGTATCTGATTATGAACTGTCTTTTGAAAAGGACCAAAGCAAGACAAAATGTCTGTGGGTGACAAAAGTCTATAGCCACTATTTAAGCTACAATTGACTAGGAATTTTGGTTATTTCTGTGGCATACAACAATTTTACATAACAATTATAATTATTAATAATGTACACTAAATTATATCAACATTATAGAAGTTTCCTCTAATTTTAGGCTGCATACTAATAACATATTTATACAAATACAGTCCAAATAAACCAAATGCCATTCACTTTTCTATTTGAAAGGTTTTCCTCTAATGTCACAATCTCCAGTATTATTAGAATCCTGCATTTAAAGAGCACCTGATAAATTTTATAGCTGATTATAAAACTGTCTTTTAAAGAGGACCGAAATGAGACAACAGTGGTCTGTGGATAGCAAAAACATGTTAGGGTAGTCAGTTAAAGACATGATTGACAAGGACATTTGTTACTTCTGTGGCACTCAGTCTGTTAATAATAATTATTACTGATAACATAGACTAAGTCATATTAGAATTATAGGAGTTTCACATAATTTTGGACCATATACCAATAACACATTTGCACAAATATAGGCCAATGAAAGCCAAGCACCATTTCATATTTGACAGTGCTTCCTGTATGATTTTTGCACCAAATAAATGAAATGTCATTTTTGGACTCTAGGTTAAAAAAACAGTTTTTTTAGGACTTTAGGTTGGAAAAAAAAATATTTTGCTAACCTAAAATATTAGGTTAGAAAGAGACATAATTTATAATTTGATTTTGGAAAGTTTGTCAAATATCAAAGGTTTGAAACACTGGAGATCACAAAGTAGAATCCCAGGTCATCGTATGTCATTCATTTGGCCAAAATGGTAACTCCAACATCTTAAAAGAAAAACCTTTACTCTGATAGGAGGCTTAGCTTTCCAAATGAGACCCGATGAAGATAGCATGAGGCTAACTGAATTTGTCTTTTCTCTCTCCTCCCGTTTTTCCCCCTGCCATTTATCCATAGGAGAAAACAAAACCCTTTCATTATCTTTTAACATTATATAAAAATTGTCTTCAAAAGAGAAAACCAAATTTCATCTTTTCATTAGTGCATCTTGAATGTTAAAGCTAGTTTTTAAGATAAAATTTTATTTCTCTATCTGGTTTTAACTAGTTTGACCATAAGGTAAGATTTTCATAAACTTTTTAGAACCCTTGACAATTTTCCATCAAACAGCAGATGAATTGTCTAAGAAAACCCTGTTGTTCGGACACAGGGGCCCAGATTCTGGCCCCACATCAGTATGATTTTAATGTTTTAACCTATGGAAAAAAACTAAATAATTTCTTTTAAATCTTAGCCACCTGGTTTATACCCACAGAATTTTTTTTATAAGATTAACCCTTGGTGCTGGGAAAATTGGCTAGCCATAAGTAGAAAGCTGAAACTGGATCCTTTCCTTACTCCTTATACGAAAATTAATTCAAGATGGATTAGAGACTTAAATGTTAGACCTAAAACCGTAAAAACCCTAGAAGAAAACCTAGGGAATACCATTCAGGACATAGGCATGGGCAAGGACTTCATGTCTAAAATGCCAAAAGCAACGGCAGCAAAAGCCAAAATTGACAAATGGGATCTGATTAAACTAAAGAACTTCTGCACAGCAAAAGAAACTACCATCAGAGTGAACAGGCAACCTACAGAATGGGAGAAAAGTTTTGCAATCTACTCATCTGACAAAGGGCTGATATCCAGAACCTATAAGAACTCAATCAAATTTACAAGAAAAAAACAACCCCATCAAAAAGTGGGCAAAGGATATGAACAGACACTTCTCCAAAGAAGACATTTATGCAGCCGACACATGAAAAAATGCTCATCGTCACTCGTCACCAGAGAAATGCAAATCAAAACCACAATGAGATACCATCTCACACCAGTTAGAATGGCAATCATTAAAAAATCAGGAAACAACAGGTGCTGGAGAGGATGTGGAGAAATAGGAACACTTTTACACTGTTGGTGGGACTGTAAACTAGTTCAACCATTGTGAAAAACAGTGTGACGATTCCTCAAAGATCTAGAACTAGAAGTACCATTTGACCCAGCCATCCCATTACTGGCTATATACCGAAAGGATTATAAGTCATGCTGCTATAAAGACACATGGACACGTATGTTTATTGCGGCACTATTCACAATAGCAAAGACTTGGAGTCAACCCAAATGTCCATCAGTGACAGACTGGATGAAGAAAATGTGGCACATATACACCATGGAATACTATGCAGCCATAAAAAAGGATGAGTTCATGTCCTTTTTAAGGACATGGATGCAGCTGGAAACCATCAGTCTCAGCAAACTATCGCAAGAACAGAAAACCAAATACCGCATGTTCTCACTCATAGGTGGGAATTGAACAATGAGATCACTTGGACATGGGAAGGGGAACATCACACATCGGGTCCTTTTGTGGGGTGGGGGAAGGGCGAGGGATAGCATTAGGAGATATACCTAATGTAAATGATGAGTTAATGGGTACAGCACACCAACATGGCACATGTATATATATGTAACAAACCTGCACGTTGTGCACATGTACCCTAGAACTTAAAGTATAATAATAATAAAAAAGATTAACCCTTTACAAACTCTTTTTTATTTTTATTTTTTTGAGACGGAGTCTTGCTCTGTCGCCCAGGCTGGAGTGCAGTGGCGCAATCTCGGCTCACTGCAATCTCTGCCTCCCAGGTTCACGCCTCAGCCTCTGGAGTAGCTGGGATTACAGGCGCCTGCCACCTCACCCGGCTAGTTTTTTGTATTTTTTTTAGTAGAGACGGGGTTTCACTGTGTTAGCCAGGATGGTCTCGATCTCCTGACCTCATGATCCACCCGTCTCGGCCTCCCCAAGTGCTGGGATTACAACTCTTTTTGCTTTGTTTAAACTTTCAGTTTCGTCCCATTACTTTAAGTTAAGAAAATCTTTAAAACCCTCTGAACTAGATAAAATCACATTCCCTTTAACAAAAGCCATGTTCTTATGCCTTCTTCTTATTTCTTTTACCAAAAACACATTCCCTACACACCTTGTATGTAAAACTGTTTCTCCAGTAACTCAATTTCATGTTACAATGTTAACTCTTAGCAACTTTTATTTTTAGTGAAAAACCTGATAAGTGAGTGATTTTCATTATGTGCTAGGGGTGGAGCCTAGGACATCAGATAGAAATGAAGATAAGGTCGGACTGTTTTCAGCATAGCTAGGGGCATGGCTATCCACAGGTCCCCAGGCCTCGTCTATAATCTAATGCTCTAAAGTAGGTAAATTGACAATTTTCAAAAATCAAGGAAATAGTTTGACGTTAAAGCATTTAGCAGATTTGATATCTGACCTTAATTTAGACCAAATGTCTACATTTTCAAGACATTTTATGTTACCAATAATCTTTAAAACTGTCTTTATTTCCAAAAAAGATTACTAAAGTTATGTGAACAAAAAGACATTAAAGTTTCTCTTTTTCTGACAAAATACTTGATTTAAGCACTTATTTTTCTAAGCCAATTAGAGCTGTTTTATATGTAAACATCACACACACACACACAAAACACATATAAATGCAGACAAACAGAAGATTCAGCAGTTGTAAGATTTTTCATTTGCCAGTTTCTTAATCAGATTACTGGCTCAGGGTGGAGACCTGATAGAACAGGGCCCGGAAAGCACGCATTTCTGGGGCCTAATCGCAGCTGAAGGCAAAAACAGATCTCCAAAATTAAGGGTACCATTTTCTACCAGATCCTGGATCCCCAAAAGGAGGGAAATACTTTGGGAGAAGACAGTGCAGTGCTTTTACTGACTGTGCATTTGATTGCAAGGCAACCCAGAGCCCATCAGGCCATTTTGGTGGTTTCAATTTAAGAAAATTAAAATACAATTTATTTCACATAAGAAGAGAGAAAAGATCAAAGATCCCTTAAGGCTTCTCAGTTTTAAACTGGGTAATTCTCAATGACAGAAAACAGTTATAAAATGTCAGTTATTCAGATTTATTTTCAAAATAGCTAGAACAGATCATGATGGGGAAGTTCTTCACTATTAGACAATAAAGACATCAAAATATATTTAAGCGTCTATGATGTGCCTAGCACTGTGTATAAAATCCATGTTTTGTATATTATGGAAGTTAATATAAACTATGTATGAGATAGGTAGAAAAAGGTGACATTGCAAGTCTCTACCCATAAAAACTGTCTTTTAGCCTTGTTGCAAAGTCTAGAAACCCTTATGAAATCATTTACAGACTCAGCAAATAATGAAGTCTTCAGTATGAAAGAGGTCAGTATTTTAAGTAGACTGTTCAAATGCAGCATGTGTTCCTTTTGGACTGAAAAAAACAAAAAGCCTAGAAGCCCTCTGCTTCCTACTTTTAATTTTCCACGAAGATGGCCTTTTGTCTGGTTTCATCTTTGCCTATGCACTCATTTCCTGCTCTTCTCCCATATTAAGGAGCTATTGAACCCTGCTTGCATCGCTCTGAAAATTGCAAATTCCATTGAAGACATGAGCAGCTTCCAATGCTGATGCATCTAAACCTCTTTCTGGTTCTTTGTTTGCTAATTAGCTGAGGTTTGGGCCAGCTTTTCTTGGAGAATCACTGCTGTTGTATGAGTTGTAGCAAATTGCCACCCCCAAGATGCCCCCGATGCCATCAACCAAGCTGGGGACCTCACTGGTAGGTTTCAGGTAGGGTCTGGGGCCTAAACCTTGCCCATTTTTACACATAGAGGAGGATGATAGAATTTTGCAACTGGTGAATAACTGTGTTACTGGGTGAAGAGCCAGTAATATGGCAGTAGTTAACCGTGTAGGCTCTGGCTACAGGATGCCTGGGTCCTCTGTACATCTGATCCTCAACCACAAAATAGGGATAATTACAGCATTTACTTCTTGTGGTGGTGAATGTATACGACTCACTTAGAACAGTGTCCTGCACATACAGCTGTTCAGTAACGGTTAGTTGTCATCGCTGTCATTGTTTTTGTGTCCAGGGGTTGAATGATTTTGTGTCTGCAGTTTTATTCCACAGTATTTCAGAACCAACCAAAATTAAGGATTTCTACCTTCTCTGAACAAGACTACTCTTTGAAATTTTAAAGCTATTCTTCTAGGCCGGGCACGGTGGCTCACACCTGTAATCCCAGCACTTTGGGAAGCCAAGGCAGGTGGATCATGAGTTCAGGGGATTGAAACCATCCTGGTTAACACGGTGAAGCCCTGTCTCTACCAAAAATACAAAAAATTAGCCGGGCGTGGTGGCGGGCACCTGTAGTCCCAGCTACCAGGAGGCTGAGGCAGGAGAATGGTGTGAACCCGGGAGGCAGAGCTTGCAGTGAGACGAGATCACCCCACTGCACTCCAGCCTGGGCGACTGAGCGGGGCTCCGTCTCAAAAAAAAAAAAAAATTCATATTGTAGAATGTCAAGATAGAAAAAGCATTTCAAAAGGGTTTAAATTTCCCTCCATTAGCACATTCTCTTTTTCTACCAAATCTGGTTCTAAGCGAAAGCGGGTTCCCATTCATACAGCCCTTAAAGGTGGGATTCTTCACTTGCCCGCAGGGTCCAGAGGCCAGCGGCCCGAGCCCTAGGCTTGGGCTGCCCTTCCAAGAAGGGCTGTTTTTCGCGATCACAACCTGATTTTTTAAAGATGGCTCTAGTGAGTCCTTGATACATCTAATTGCCGTCTCCTTACCTCCATTTAAACTCAGTTGGCAAACTTCTCTCTATTTTTTTAGAATAGAAATGAAATAGTCGAGCAATGATGATTTCCTGCACCGAAAATGCCACGCAGGAGATGTGTGAACGCTACAGCTCTCCTCCTTTGGACTATATAGGCCACTTTTTTAAAGGGCCCCCAAGCAGTGATTTTTTTTTTTCTAATTCGAGAATAATGACCAAAATCTCTAAATTCCATGCAACTTGTTTCTATGCAAAGAGAAAAGTAAAATGTGCCACATGATTACATGGAGAAGGTTTTTCTCCAAGGATCTCTCATAATGCAAAGCAATGTATTTTGTGGAAGGTGGATAGAAGCATTGCTTGAGATCAAGTCTTTTTTCTCCTCTTGTTGCTTTACTTGGGTCACCACAGATGGAGGCATGCTGCTTTGCCATCAATTATTCAGAAGTAATTCCTGGTCACCCTGCCAGAAACTGCTTCCAACAGTTCCCAACATCCATTTCCCTCTTTTTCCTTGCTTTTACAGTTCCGTTTTAGCCTACACACTGGGGAACAGTGGGTCTAGTTAAAATCTCCACTTCCTGGAGGACTTTGTGGCTAGGGTTGACTGTATGATTCAATATGTTCTGGTGAAATCTTAGTGGAAGTCTTTGGAAGGGGTTTTGTGGACCCCAATGTTACAAGGATAAAAATGGGCAGACATGGCTAGCCATGGTGGCTCATACCTGTAATCTCAGTACTTTGGGAGGCCAAGGTGGGCGGATCACCTGAGGTCGGGAGTTCAAGACCAGCCTGACCAACATGGTGAAACCCCATCTCTACTGAAAATACAAAATTGGCTGGGCGTGGTGGCACATGCCTGTAATCCCAGGTACTTGGCAGGCTGAGGCAGGAGAATAGCTTGAACCCAGGAGGTGGAGGCTGTGGTGAGCCAAGATCATGCCATTGCACTCCAGCCTGGGTAACGAGTGAAACTCGCGTGCATGCACACACACACAAGGGCAGACGCTGCTAGGCTTTTGCCTTTCATCTTTCTTCTGCCTGGAACAGTGTCATATTGACTAGGTATAAAGACTATAACTTTCAGACCAGGCGACTAAAAGTCAGAATCTAAATAGTATAGCAGGAAGCTGGAATGGGCCTGGGTCTGGGGTGCCTTCCTTAATCCATCTTGCCGGGTCTAACTGGATCATCTGCTTCTGAATTTCTTTTGTATGAGAAAAATAAATCATTGTTTTTGTTAAACCACTGTGTTTAAGTCCATTACTTGCAGCCTAATGCAATCTTGTTAATAACTCATATTTCTTTCTCTCTCTCTCTCTTTTTTTTTTTTTTTTTTTGAGACAGAATCTTGCTCTGTCACCAGGCTGGAGTGCAGTGGCACAATCTTAGCTCACTGCAACCTCTGTCTCCCAGGTTCAAGCGATTCTCCTGCCTCAGCGTCCTGAGTAGCTGGGACTACAGGTGTGTGCCACCACACCCAACTAATTTTTGTATTTTTAGTAGAGATGGGGTTTCACCATGTTGGCCAGGATAGTCTTGATCTTTTGACCTCGTGATCCACCTGCCTTGGCCTCCTAAAATGCTGGGATAACTGGGATAACAAGTGTGAGCCCCCAGGCTTGGCCAATAACTCATATTTCTACCGGCATTATTAGGACAGTTGATTTGAGTCTTGGCTGAAAAAAGCCAGGGTTATGGATTTTATCCATATAGGTCATTAGCTATGGTGAGTGAGAAGGCTGGTATGCTTGAACCTGGCCACTCCTTGTAAATAACTTGGTGATTGGAGGTGGAACAAATCAGAGAAGATTTCTGGCATGGGTAAGTCAGACAAGTTCCTTGCCTATAACAGAAACACCTCCAGATACAAGTTGAATGTGAGTTTGTTCTATCTTCACTGTGAAGAAGACCTCTAAATCTAAGACCAAAGTTGGACATATCTTCATCCTCTTTGTGGGATTTATGGCGTGGGCTGCAAAGAAAAAAGAACGCTCACACTTACGTTCACCTGATTCAGATCATGTATGATTTAAGACCCAGAGTATGTGCCCTGCTAGGATAGCTAACTCCACCTGCTCTTAACCAAGCAAAATATTTCCTCACTCAGAGCTTCTATTACACTTCTGAGCTGTACTGCAGATCAATTGAATAATCAAGGTTTAGTCATTTTCCTGTTTATTAAATATTAATTACATTTACTCTTCCAGCCCATCAAGTCTGTGACGATATGACCAGCCATATTTTATACCACTTGAATATCCTAGACAACACACCTAGACAGTACTGACTTGTAGACGCAATAAAATCTTGTTATCTGACCAATCAAATGAGGGCCGATTTGCAAAACAGAGATAAAATGTCAAACATCTTTATGAAATTACTATTGTTGAATTTTTCTTATTCCTTGCCATTGATGACAGTGCGCTTGTATTTTCATAGGTGGAGATATATATTACCACCTATGAAGGAACTACTTTGGAGGGAATGTTTTAAGGACAAGTGTAGCTGTGCTCTAACCTAGTATCTGAGAGAAGTATCAGATTCATCAAGTCACCCTTCCATTGTTTAGATGTGGACAGCAGTTAGGTCTTTGTGGAAGTTTAATAACATGGAGGTTCACTTTCCTTTCTGATGGGGCTGCAGGGACTAATAGGTTAGTAGTTCACTAAGGCACTGTGTTTTCAGAGCACCAAACAACCTTCCTGCCTTTGTCTGTTCCATTTCTGAAATGTGTTTTGCGATTTGTGAAAATTAGGTTTTCAGTAAGTTTCTTTCGTTGTTAACTCCAGAAGCTGCTGAGGAACAGGAGTCAACTACTGCCATTTGCAGCCTCATTTCCAAAAAAATGTAACAGCCCTGAGATTGCCACTCCAGTGTGCCTGAGTCTGTGGCTTTGAAAACACTCGGCTCCAAGATAAAGAAACTGTATGCAGATTGCCACTGTTGGGAGGTCCCGTTAGCCCAGCACAGCTGCAGACCAAATTTCCTAGAAGTGACGTTTTCCCTCCTTTTAGATGCTTTCCCCGTTTACCACATGAGTGGTGAGTGGCTTATGTTTTAGCAGTGTTGTTTGTAAGTAATTCAGTAAGACTGGAGAAATAAATTGGGTTTTGGAAAAAATAAATTATATAGGATTGTTGTTAATGGGAGTGCATTTTAATCACCCAGGTACCTTCTGCCTCACTCCTGTTGGAGACACTAGTGAGGATCTGACCAGGGTGTGTCTATTTGAGAACATGAGGATGTGAATTTGAGAACATAGGATAGAAACTATCTGTCATGGAGAGTCATTTGCTAAGTCCCATAGGCGTGCCTCTTCCCAATACCAGGCACACACCTAGGTCCACAGGACAGGAGTATTGTGATTGGTACATTTTGGTACAAGGTGTGCAGAGTAGCTCCTGTACCCCTGCACTTGAGTGACTCCTCATGTTTTGCTGACACCCCAGTTTTTACATGCAGGTTCCATGGCAACTGAGCCTGCCATCCTGGACACATTTAAGTGAACCAGAGTTTGGGGTCAGCACAGAAACCAACAAAAGACAGACTGGACATAAATGGTGCACATCTGTGAGTTATGTCACAGACAACATTGGACATGATAGTCCACGCAACAGGGTTCTCCATGTCAGGTGGCCACAGCCAATTCAGTCAGACCTCTGTCTTGAGTATTATGAGCATGAGAGGCCAGGAGAGGAGGCAGGAGAGAGGAAGAGGCTGTTTCGGGGTGATGGTAAGATCACTGCATCATGACGTCTTTCCCTGGTGCTGTCCTTGAATCCTGGACACAGTGAACCACTATATGCTTCTCTAGGAGGTCTCAGAGCAGCATTTAGTTACAAAACGAATTGCATTCCCCATTTGTTGATCGCTTTTCCATGTACCCATATGATCATATCACTAGCAGTAATTTGGGCCTCTCCCTCTGTCTTCTTTACAATACATATGTCATCCGTCTCCTGGCCTTAATCTCCTTTACCAGTTACTCTGCAGGGCTTTCCCATCACCCTCCTGGCAGGCATAACTCTTTCCCTGTCCAGGGAATAGAGATGGTGACTCAAAACCATGACCCAGCAATAATTTCACTGAATAACTCAGTTCAGTGTCTTCCCAGGCCCAAAGGGGTTCTTCTGCATCAGTGCCTCCTGGTAATCCCATCCACTTTACCCGTAACTCACAGGTGCACCTATGTAAAATTCCTCAGTCTGGACCTAGGGATAGGAACAATTTTGTTTCTTAGTTGAAAATTGTAACTTCTTTGAAAATTTAGAGAATACCATTAAATAAATCCATTCTCTAAATAGCTGTTTTTTAAAGCTAGATTATATTTCATGTAAAAATGCTTATAAACAAAATCTATCACACTGTATCATTTAGGATAATATTGCAAGAGCCATTAAAATATTCTACAAAAAGAGTATTCTGTATTCATATTACTAATTACACAACATTTCACAGAGAAGAGTTACTGGTTTTTTTACTCATCTGTTATTTATTCATTATTAGAAGAAAATAAAATTGCTTCTTAATTCACAAAATAACAACTTTTCAAACTGACTACTTTCTTATGCTCAATTGAAGCAGAAGATGAGATGTGAGTAAACTCTTATTTGCTTTTGAGAATTTCCAAAAAATTCGAATATAAGAAAGTGACTATTTTTTGTTTTCCTGCCAGACATTTGAGGAAGGTTCTTTGTGAGTGGCAGCCTGATAGAACAACCAGTTTTGTCATGCTGGAATTCTTGCTGAAACACTTGCATGCTGGTTATCTGTCACTGTATCAGTAACCACCCCACACTTAGTGGTTTAAAACAGCCATTGATTTTTCTTGACAACTTGTTGTGTCAGAAATTCAGGAAGGGCTCAGCTGGGTGGTTCATCTTGACTCCAGGTGGCATTATCTGGGGCAGCTGGTGGAGGATGACCCACTTCCAAGATGACTGCTAAAGTTCAAGACCAGCCTGGACAACATGGTGAAACCCCATCTCTACAAAAAAAAATACAAAATTTAGCCATGCATGGTGGTACATACCTGTATTCACAGCTATTCAGGAGGCTGAGGCAGGAGGATCCCTTGATCCCTGAAGTTGGAGATTGCAGTGAGCCAAGATTGCACCACCACACTCCAGCCTGGATGACAGAGTGAGACCCAAGACAGGGGTCTCATTGCTAAAAAGACTGCTAAAGTCACACATCTGGCACCTTGGTGCTCCTTGGCCTCTCTCTCTTCCACATGGCCTCTTGTCCTTCATTACCTGTCCATGTGGCTTGACCTTCTCATAGCTTGGTGGACTCAGAGCAGTCATGATTACGTTCTAAATTAATAGTTGAATGCACAAAGTAAAATGCAGGTACCAAGTCACATGCAGGCTTCCAAAAATGAATATTTTAAGGAATTTAGGCTGAAACTTCAAGGCTTCTTCTTAGGACGCAGTCTCAGAAGTCCCAGCAAGTCACTCCCATTCTACTCTATTCATCAAGCAGTTTTCTGAAGCCACCCCAAGTTTCAGGGAAGACTCCATGTTTTGATGGGAGGATGAAAGAGTAGCAGAGAATTTGAAGCCACCATCTTTAATCTACCATTTGGTGTTTGCTAATCTAATCTGTAAATGCTTGTTTGTAGAGGTGGCATTTGTAGCACACAAAGGTGCAAAACTAAGTAAGTAAGAAGGTTACAGGAATAGAATTAAACCATGCATTGTTTTGTAGCAAGTAATACACCCCTGTTAGGCTAAGGGGATTTGTTGAAGCTTTGTAGGAGGAATGAAAGAAGAAATATCTAAGACATTTCTAGGTTACTTTATGTAAGTTATTTGCAACTGTTTATGTAAATTACTCAAGTTACAGTGGTTTCTCTCACCAACCAGGGGTTATTGGATTACTGATGCTGCTTTCTTTTTCTAGAAAGTTTTTTCCCTATTGTCTTTGCATAGTTTGTACTTTCTCCACGTGCAGGTCCCATTTCAAATGTCACCTCCCCAGAAAAGCTTTTTTTCTGGCTATTCTCTCAAGCACTTGTTACTAGCTGAAATTGCATTATTTATGCATAGTGTTTATTTCAATGCTCATCTATCCCAAGCTGCTGAAAGATAAGTTCTACTAGTAGGATTGGTCTGATTTGCTTACTCTGCAACTCAGAGCCTAGCCCTGTGCTTCGTGCACAGTGGCAATGTCATGATTATGTTCTGAATTAATAGTTGAACGCATGAAGAAAAACACAGGTACTAGCCTCCTTTCGGAAACAAATGCAATTTAGCTAGAAGTTCAGAAAATTAAACATTCTCAGTGACCTGTGTTAAACATCCAGTGTCTAAGTTTAAGGACACACTTAGGCAAGTTTTCTTTCCTTTGGCCACAGCTGCTTTCCTGCAGACCATGGCTATCCATGACTGGTTGCCAAGTGCTTTTCAAATGAGAGAAAGGCAAATGGCCCATTGCATTTGCCATTAACTTACCCATACAGTTTTATAAACTGCAAGGCATTGTTGCCTCGAAGGGGAGGCTGCCCTCCAAACTGATGACCTTCAGCATTTATTTTAACTACAAAAATACATTCGACTGATGGTTAAGGGGCTGCTTAGAGATTTTGTTTGTTTCTTTGTTGACGGTGGAAATGTGAGATCAGCCCCATCCTATCCCGTTGTTCCCTAACTTACCAGTGCCAGCTATCTCTGTTCATTCATGAGCCTCTGGGGCTGTACTTGGGGTGGCACCAGAGACTGGCACAGTGGAGACATCATTTCCCGTACAGATGTAGCACCATGTTACTGGAGGGCTGGGGAACTTGTGCATCTCAGGAGAATTCTCTTTGTGATGAAAGCTGGACTAGAAATTACCAACACGTTTATCCTAAAGGATTTAACTTCTGTGAGTCTAAGCTAGGGATTACAAACTGGCGACATCAAAGAGATACCCTTTTGGATGCGTGCGATATTCCTGTTCATCTGTTTTATATCTTTGAGATAGTAGATATTTAAAAATCCACCCTTCAAAAAGAGACAGATTTCTGGCTTCTTGAGAAAATTTCAAAGAAATAGTATATTGTGGTGGTTAGGAGCACAGGTCTCCATCAGAGAGTGAGGGTGCTTGAGGTTGAGTCTGAGCTGGGTAACATCAGGTGAGATTTAACGTGTCTGAGCCACATTTTTTTTAAGTAAAATAATAGTCCCTATCTCTTATAGGTGATAACTATTAAATGGATTCATATGCAAATTTTAAAAAGTGTTTCAAGCACAGTAAGTGCTTAAAAGTTAATTCTGATAATTATTTGTCGACACCAAGCTTTCATTTCCACATGGCAATGGCGATCTAGAGCTGAGAAGTAGCTGCCAGTTTTAGGTAGGCACATGTTCTGTATCCAAATAGTCTTTCCCCCTCTACTGTATTACATGTGTCCAGATTCATGCTTTACCACACCTAGTACAGGTGTAAAAAACAGACTGTGAGGCCAGAGTCCTTGAGTGCAACCAGTGAGCTCAGTGTCCTAAGACAAGGGCTTAAATGTCTTGACTCCTGTGGATGTGGAGCTTTCAAACCCTTGAGTTCAGCCATTACATAATCACCTGTTTCTGCCATAAAGATTTTGGTTCCACATTCTGATTCCACAGGGCCAGGGGGACCTCAGACCCTCCATACCTTCTCTCTCCCTCCTCGTTTGCCTCCCTCTCTCTTTCCTTCTCTTCCCTTTCCTTTCCATCTCTTCGCCTTCCTCCTTTCCTTTTCTCTTTCCTTCTTTCTCTCCTTGTTCTCCCTTGCTCCTTCCTATCTTCCTTCTTTTCATCTTTTATTCTTAGCAACCACAACCATACCAGGTAAATCTCATCATAGGGCGTGTTTGGGAAACGTGAGTTGCTGGATAGCAAATGGAATTTATGGCCTTTCTGAGTGAATAATGGTTGGGGTTGCACTCCAATTACAGAACGGGAAATATACTGCTTACGATAAAGTGGGTTTGATGTGGGCTTGGTGAAGCAGCTTCAGCTCTAATAACATTGATGCCTGGCAGTAGCCTTGAGAGGAACCAAAACAGAAGTTTGGTCACTTCAGGTTGTATTTCCATGGCCAGTTTTTTTGTCTGTAACCCGAGGGGCTCCGAATGCAGTAAGTCACCAACATGTCCCCTTCCTTCTGTGTGTTTGCATTTCTTTCACAATATAGCATTATCCAAACAGGACTAAATGCAGCTCTGTGCCAGAAATGCCTCTGTTAAGATGATGCTATTTTCCAGTTCAACAGATAGCAGTGCTCATTTGCAGCCTTCCAGCCAATGACAGAACAAATGCGGGGCTTTGCTGCAGTGGCCGGGAGGGTGAGAACCGCATCTTTGTGGTTTTGTGGAGTCAGCTCTCGGTGGCCTTAGGTGAAGTGTGAAATCTCAGAGTCCCCTGCACCCTACCCCCCACGCCCCCATGAAGGATAAGTAGAAAAGGAATTTAGGGACCAGGCGTGGTGGCTCATGCCTGTAATCCCAGCACTTTGAGAGGCCGAGGCGGGCGGATCACCTCAGGTCGGGAGTTTGAGACCAACCTGGTCAAGATGGCAAAACCCCGTCTCTACTAAAAATACAAAAATTAGCTGGGCATGGTGGTGCACGTCTGTAATCTCAGCTACTTAGGAGGCTGAGGCATGAGAATTGCTTGAACCAGGGAGGCAGAGGTTGCAGTGAGCCAAGATCGCATCACTGTACTCCAGCCTGGGCAACAGAGTGAGACTCTGTCTCAAAAAAAAAAAAAAGAAAAAAGAAAAAATGGCTGCGCGCGGTGGCTCACACCTGTGATCCCAGCATTTTGGGAGGTTGAGGCGGGTGGATCACAAGGTCAAGAGATCGAGACCATCCTAGCCAACATGGTGAAACCTTGTCTCTACTAAAAATACAAAACATTAGTCAGGCGTGGTGGCAGATGCCTGTAGTCCCAGCTACTCAGGAGGCTGAGGCAGGAGAATCACTTGAACCCGGGAGGTGGAGGTTGCAGTGAGTCAAGATTGCGCCACTGCACTCCAGCCTGGCGACAGAGTGAGACTCCATCTCAAAAAAAAAAAAAAAAAAAGGCAGTTGAAGGAAATTAAATGAGAGAAAAATGGAAGGACAATGTTTTGGATGAAAATGTGTTTGTGTTTTTAGAAGTTTCTTTCTCTGTTTGAGGGGCCTTCTTTCATTTCTGTCAGATATACACATTTTTTTCTAGATGTCAAATGTCCAAAGTCTTTGACTAGCTCTTGAGAGTAAAAAGGAGAAGCCCTAAATTGGCCAGAGAACAGCTTTTATCCACCGGCCTTGGGAGATTGTGTACTTTCAGCAAGCCGAGGGTCCAAACAGTTGCCCCCTCCGGAAACTATATACAGTGACCTGGCATCACAAAGCATGGATTTTGTTGGAGGCTTCCTATTCTGATGTCTGTTAAAAAGTGTAAATGTAAACATAGATATT
Organism: Piliocolobus tephrosceles; assembly: GCF_002776525.5. Taxonomy (NCBI): domain Eukaryota; kingdom Metazoa; phylum Chordata; class Mammalia; order Primates; family Cercopithecidae; genus Piliocolobus; species Piliocolobus tephrosceles. The sequence goes on along the minus strand of NC_045443.1, from coordinate 127,289,204 downwards.
GATTATGCATTTTTCAGCAGGGTTGAAATTGTCACCAAGGGCATAACATTGGTTCTTGGGAGTAAAAAAGTCTTACTCTTTTCATGTACAAAGCATAAATCTATTTATAGAACATAAGAGTTATACGGTACATCTTTAGGCTTAAAATTTTCTGGATAACAGTGATTAGGAAAAACACCACCAAAGTTTCTGAGACCAGGAGCATGTTATAGTGGCAAAAAGGAAGTGCTCAGAACACACACACAAACACACACACACACACACACACAGAGACTGATGGGAGCATATCTGAGAGACACAGGAGCCAAGGGAAAGCGCTCCCAGTGGCCAAAGCTCAACATGTATCCTTGATAGAAAGTGAGGAAAAGATCACTTTACATCTATGGTCTTCCTCCCAAAGATTAATAACCTCAGTCTCTTCATGAGAAACACAACAGACGAATCCCAGTCAAGGGACATTCTACTAAGTACCTGACCAGTACTCCTCAAAACTATGTAGATCCTCAAAAGCAAGAAAGGTCTAAGAAGCAGTCATAACCAAGAGCCTCCTAAAGAGATGGGAAGACTCAGTGTAATCTGGTAGCTTGGATGAGATTCTGGGACAGAAAAAGGACATTAGAGAAAAATGGAAGAAACGTGAAATAACGTATGGACTGTAGTTAATAATCACTTCCCACTATTTGGTCATTAATTGCACCAAATGTACTGGCTCATGTAAAATCTAAAAGAAGAGGAAACTGTGTGGTGTGTATGGGAACATTCTGTGCTATCTTAGCCATTTTTCTATAGATCTAAAATGGTTCCAAAATAAAAAAGGTTTATTTTTAAAAGGAGCTCTGTAGGGAGTGATAATGGAAACAATAAGGGTTGGGAAACATGGCTATAGATACACAGCCGGTTGCCGTTGGTGGCATCGTGGAGATAGGCTGTTCATATTGGTGGGCGACTCATTCCAATGCTGAAGTCGCTGCTGGTTTCTCTGATAAGAATTATCTTATCCAGATTTCCTGCTCTCTATTTTCTCCTCTTATCAGTTAGTCTCAAAAAGTAACAAAATAGAGTGAATTTAAAGATAATGTGTGGCTTCTTCCATGGAGAAATATCTTTCCTGATGTGCAGTTGTTCATGGGCCCCATGCCATACATCGGCCATCACCAGGCTTAGCTGTTCCAGCAGCTTCACGTTGCACTTAGCTGGAAGCCCTGGCTGTGTGATGATGATGTTGACCTGGCATGTGATCCCTGCCTGCCTCTTAGACTTCATTTGAGCCGTTATCCCCCGTGTATGCCCAAACCATGTAGGCCCTCCTCATCCTGGTTATCAAATCACCCAATGCCTTGAGGCCTTGGAACTGTGCACCTCATGACCTCCATTGTGGAATTCCGATCTCTTCCCCTCACATGGTTGGGCTGGCTTCAACACCACCCCATCCAACAGAGCTTCCTTGATCATCTGAATTAAAATGCATCTGCTGGTGGATTATTCTTTAAGATAACACCAGGTTCTTTTCCTTTCTAAATGTAAGACAATTTTAAATATGTATGATTGTTTTCTCAGTCGTCATCTGCCTTCTGAGAGGGTGGGTGGGATGTGGTGTGGTAGGCAGAGACCATGTGAACAGACACCTTGGGTCATGACTTCACATCCAGTTCCTGGCACGCATCTGGCAAAGAGTGATGCTTATGTTAGTTTCCTGTGGCTATTACAACAAACTACCACAGCTTTGGTGGCTGAAAGCAGCCCAAACGTGTTGTCTTGCAGTTCTGTGGATCAGAAGTGTGAAAGAGAGCTCACTGGACTAAAGTCAAGATGTTGGCAGAATTGCATTGTTTCTGGAGTCTCTAGGGAAGAATTTGCATTCTTGCCATTCCAGCAACTAGAAGCTGCCAGCATCCCCTGGCTTGTGGTCCCTTCCTGCATCCTGAAACCCAGCAGGGTGACATCTTCAAATCTCCCTCTGACTCCAGCTTCCTGCCTTCTTCTTCCACATTTAAAATACCCTTATCATTATATTAGACCCACTCAGAAAATCCAAGATGATCTCTTTATCTTAAGGTCAGCTGATTAGCAACCATAATTCCCCCTTCAACCTTAATTCTCTTTTGCCTGGTAACATAATACATTCGCAGGTTCCAGGGCTTAGGATGTGAGCATCTTTTGACAGTCATTTTTTCTGCCTGTCACCAGCGCTTAAAATATAATTGTTGAGCAAATGAATGAATGAGTGCTCTACATGAACATTTCTTAGCAGCGAGCCCCACGGTTGCCAGCTGAACTTTATCAGAAAATATATCCCCAAGTTCTATATCACTCTTCCATGTTGGAAGAACCTTGAAGGGATTCCAAAGTACTGACTTGATTCAAAGCAGATGTGTTGTGCAAGTGATTCATTAACTAGTTTTCAAAGTCCTAAAGCACTGTTAGAGATTATACATGCTTCTTCCTATGCTGGCTGACTGAGAGCTGCATGTCCTTGCTTTGGTTCTCACAGGTAAATTATTTGGAGTCTCGCCGACTTCATTTTTACATGGGACTAAAGTTTACCTTCTAGGCATCTTCTAAGTGGGTTATCAGAACTACAGAAAGTTGGAATTCAAAGCCTAAAATCGGTATTTTACTGCGATTTACTAAAGTCTTTTGCTGTTCTCCTGGGAAGACTACAGTTTTATGACCCCTGGCAATTTTACAGAGTTCCTACTTTATACATGTATGCCCAGAGCTCCTACTGTATACATGCATGACTCCTCAAAGATGCTCAGGTGAACAGGATAGCAGGGAAAGGATGTCTTGGGTTGCTTGTGCTTTCCAGTTGCTGCTGTCCTTTCTTCTTATTTATGAATAACTGTACTAATTTTACCATTATCAGCTTAATTTGTTTGGAGTTGTTTAAAGTGATTATGGTGCCAGATAAACTATTTCTTTAATAGCCTATAACTTTCCACTAGGTGCTCTTTCAGGCACATTGTGGTTTAAATATCAATGTATTTGTATCTTCTTTGCTTGAGGTGTATATATATTTCCCCCAAGTTTTGCTTATACAAAGGTTATTACTAGTTCAATGCACTCCCTTCCCACATTGGAGAGTACAAAATGATGAAGAAACAAGCTGAAACAAGGGTCATTTTCCTAAATGAACCAAGGTTAAAAATAAATTGAAAAGCACTGATGCAATTCTTCTCATGCAGTTCTACTTCCCTGTCAATGCGACTTGGTCACAAAAGAAGAGAATAGGCTCAGTTAACAAAGGGATATTATGTTTTTGAACCAATAGAATTAAGTCTGTGTTTTCTGCATCATGGTTGCACTTTGCTGGATGGGAGAGAGGATTAAGTGTTCAAAATCATCACGCACACAAGCACGCATACATACATACACACATACATACACACATACATACACACACACACGCATGATAACAAACATACTAGCAGATCCGGAAAGAAATACAGCAACTAGTCAAAGCTTCATTCATTACCTGGGATTGATAAATAGATAAGGAACACCACAGTCAGATGCTTATAACATATTTTGAAATGATGAGTTGGATTCAATAGCTAGAAGGTAATATGGGGTTTGAGAGCCCCGAGGGCTTAGACATGCCTCCTTCTAACTTTTCTATCCACCCAAAAGTCAGTCAGCCATTACCAACTGCAAATAAGGTAGTAGTAACTTATATAAAGTATTAATGGCTCAAAAGTTATCATCACTTGGTCTATCGTGAATAATATTAGAAATAAAATGAGTAAAGACACATGAACAGGCAGTTCACAAAAGAGGAAATCTGCATTGCCAGCACACTTGAGAGGAGCTGATCAGTTTAACGGAGAAATTAATGAAATGAAGCCATGGAAATGGAAAACTCAAGTCACACCAGAGCACCGTTTCACACCCATTAGATTGACAAAGGTTAAAAAGCGTGGAAACACCAGCTGCTGGTGATGGAACAAAGCAGCCAGGACTCTCACCTTCCGCCAGACAAGGGATGAATTGTTACAGTTGTTTTGAAAGTGATTTGTCATTGTTTAGTAAATTTGAAGATACAGCTGCCAAATAACCCAGTGATTTTTATTCTAGTTATTTATTCTCCAAGAAACCCTTGCTCACATAAAATATGATAAATATAAGAATGTTCAAAACACCATTTTTTTAAATAGTAAAACACTGGAAGCAACTTACAAGCTTATCAAAAATATGTCTGAATAATGCAATATTCATGCCATATGTATTCTATGGTAGCAAAATGAATGAATTTCAACTGTGTCAACATCACAAACATATTGAGCAAAAAGATGAAATTACAGGTAGATGCATATAATGGGATAGCCTTTATATAAATGTTGAAAACTTGCAAAACAATTATATATAAAATTAGATATGGATATATGTATGTATTGTGCATTGACAGTGTATTTGTATCTGTATAAGTGGCAGGTTTAGGATAGAAAATACCTTAGAGTGGGCAGAGAGGTGTGTGAGGGAAGCAAACGCAATGCAAGTTATATGGAGGTTTCGGTTTTATTTGCAACATTTTATATTCTGTTTCCTCTGAGTATTAGGTATATGGGTGCTCATTCTCTATGTACAAATACACATGCACACACACACACATACATATACATAAACATACACATGCACGCACATACATATACATAAACATACACATGCACATACACATACATACACATACACACATATAAACACATACACATATACACATACACATACAAACATATACACACATGCACACACACATGCACACACATACATATACATAAACATACAATGCACATATACATACACATATATACATACACACATACATACACATACACATACAAACATACACACATGCACATACACACACATGCACACACACACATACACTTTTATGCACACATATATATGTGTATATATATTCTATATATTATATAGAATGATGACATATGTATTATGCATGTATATATACCTTTTTGTTCTATATCTTATATAGAATATGGTGTATTCTATAGTTTGTTTTTTTACATATATATGAATATATTGCTATACCCTATTGTATGTTTAAAATATTTTGCAAATCTAAGAAAAGAATTTAAATAAGCCAATAACTTACAGTTAAGAATTTACTGGAGATGAGAGAAAAACAGTTATGTTTATCATAATTATTTTGCAAAGACAGTAGAGTAGTGGGGAGTATCAGGTTCCCAAAGGATTACAAAATTTGTCTCATTTCATGCCCTATTTTACCCTTTGTGGGGGCACTTTCTTAAGGTTACATCTGTATTTAACTTTACTTGGTGGCTTGTGGAGGTATTTTATATTTGAGAAAGGTATTTTATATTTTCTGTACCATCCTCCAAGCTGGAGATGGATACCAAGGAGAAAGTGAAGGAATTTGGAATTCAATTCCTGATGACACCTTGTTCATCTCCGTTGTCAGAACCGTGTGTCTGACTGGAGTAAACAAACGATTGTTGAATAAGAAATGAGAGATCTGAGTGTGAATCCCGACTTTATCATTTAGGGAGTGACTTGAGGGAAGTTTCTCATTACCTCTTGCGTATTGGTTTCTTCATTTGAAAACATGGGGTTAAAAACCATCTATTTTGTAGGATTATTGTGAGGGTGAAATGAAAACCCTATAACCTAAAGCATCCAGCATCCTGCCATCCGGAGACGTTTGCCTTCCCTCCGGAATCAGTGGGAGCTCTGAAGTGTGTTCACATGAGGCTTCGGAGACCCCTCCAATTTGCCCCGCATTCTACAGTTCCTTCATTTTGAGGTTTTAATTTACCAATCTTATATATATATATATACATATACACACACACACACACACATATATATTTTTATAAAGGAAAAACACTATTATAGATGGTATTTGAGTGAAAATGCATATCATATGAAAAGTTTACTGCTAAATTCCCCATTTATTTGATGCATTATTCATTGAAATCAAATTCATAGTCATAAAATACTGTGGTTTAGGTATCATTGTGGTGATTTGTTGCCAATAAAATTGACTTGCATACCAATTGAACATAAATAGATACATTGTTAAGAGTGAAACAATTATTTGTCAATAAATATTTTTTAATGCGCAGGTTATGTGCAATGTATGTGAGAAAAGAAGCATAAAGCAGGCTTTTCCTTAACCTGTAACTGCCCAATGGGCTCATCTTGCCCCTTGCCCTGATAGAGCTGATTTATGAAGACAAGTGAATTGCAATAGGGAGAGTTTAATACACGTAGAACCACGAAACAGGATACCAGAGTTTTATTATTACTTAAACCCGTCTCCTCAACAATTTGGAGCCTAGGGTTTTTAAAAGAAAGTTCTAGGGCAGGGGGGCGAGGGAATGGGGAATGCGGATTGGTTTTGCCGGATGAAATCACGGGGAGTCGAAGCTGTGACCTCCTGTCCTCCTGTGCTCGTGTCCTCCTGTCCTCCTGCACTGAATCAGCTCCTGGGTGGGGGTCACAGGACCAGACGAGCCAGTTTACCAATCTGGGTGGTGCCAGCTGACCCAGCAGAATGCAAGGGCTGAAAAATACCTCAAACACCAGTCTTAGGTTTGTCAATATTGATGTTATCCATAGGAGCAATTGGGAAGGTTAGGAACCTTGCGGCCTCTGGCTGCAGGACTCCTGAGCCGTAATTTATAATCTTGTGGAAAATGCATTGGTTTTACAAGGCGGTCTGGTCTCCAAAGAAGGAGGGATTTTGTTTTGGGGAGGGGTTATTATCATCTTTGTTTCCAATTTAAACTACAAACTAAATTACTCCCAGAGTTAGCGCAGCCTCTGCCCAGAAAGAAACTAGGGCAGCTGGGAGGTTAAAGGCAAATGGCTTAGGTCAGATCTTTTTTACCATCATAATGTTCTCACTGTCATAATCTTTACAGAGGTGGTTTCAAAACAACAAAAATTATTAGCCAGGATGCTTAAAGATCTTCTACAAATCAATGAGAAAAAGCAAAATAACACAGTAGAAAAATTAGCAAAGGATGTGTGAATTAATTCACAGAAAAAGATACCACCAGCCAATAAGCATAGGAAACAATGCTCAAGGTCTCCAGTAATCAGGGAAATATAAAATAAGCAACACCATTCCACAATCACTATATTGGCAAAGGTAACATCGCACAAAAAGAATACTGGGAACTCTCCTACTCTGCACATGGCAGTGTAAATTGGTGCAACCGCTTTGGAGAGCAATCTGGCAATATCTAGCAAAGCAGAAGGCAGCCTTCCTCCATGATCTAGCAGTTCTGCTAGACATACACCCAGAAGCTCTCTTACATCTGAAGCCAGAAGCAACTACAAAACCTTCACTGATGGTAGTGAGGACGCCTTGGAAACAACCTAAGCATCCCTCGAGGAAAGAGTGCGTCGAAGTCTCAGGGCATGTGCATACAATACAGCAATGTACGTGAGTTAAAATGAATCAACTAGAGCTGCACGTGCATAAGCGGACAAATCGAAAAACAAAAACAGAAAAACAAAGGAACAGCAAATAATGCACATTGCAGAAATATCATGTTATGACAATATAACAATTTGAAAAACGTGCAAAATAATAGTTTTGTTTGTGAGTATATATATGTGTGTGTGTGTAATTAATATAAAAACATAATTGGGCGCAGTAGCTCATGCCTGTAATCTCAGCACTTTGGGAGGCTGAAGCAGGTGGATCACCTGAGGTCAGGGGTTCGAGACCAGCCTGACCAACATGGGGAGACCTGTCTCCACAAAAAATACAAAAAATTAGCCAAGCGTAGTGGTGGGCACCTGTAATCCCTGCTACTCAGGAGGCTGAGGCCAGAGAATTGTTTGAACCTGGGAGGCGGAGATTGCAGTGAGCCAAGATTGTACTATTACACTGTAGCCTGGGTGACAAGAGCAAAACTCTGTATCCAAAAAAAAAAAAAACAAAACACACATATTATTTCTATGTGCGTTTATGTCTTTGTGCATGAGTGCATGTTTATATATATATGTATATATTACGTATTTGTAAATATTGTATGCATACACGCATACACATGTATTTCTATAAGGACACAGCTAGGAATGATAAACACAAGTTGATGATTATAATTATCTTGGCAGAAATAGAGAGTTCAGTGGAGAGAGAGAGTCCAGAGTATTTGGGAGGAGTATTTATCTCTGGGTGGTGGGGACATGAGTGTTCATTATACTATTCTCTACTTCTTTTGTATTCCTGAAATATCCACTAATACAAAAGCCTTTGTCCCTGTCTCAGCTTGACAGCCTAGATGGGAGGCACCCTAAGAAGCTCTAGAAGGTGCTGATGCAGTGGCTGGGAGAGGCATGGCCGAGTAGCAGAAAGGTTAGGAATCAGACTGGTGATTCCTACCAGCATCCCCTTAGACAGAGTCCTTATCCTCTTGGACCACACTGCATCCCCCTCTGCAAAGTGGGTAAAATAATACCTGCTGAAAGGTGGTCGTGGAGAATAAAAGAGACAGTGCAAAATGTACTTTTGTGAACTCTGGGGCAGCAAAACGTAATGGAAGCTGTTATAGGCAAATGTTCCCCAAGACTGGGGCTCAGCCTGGGAAGCCAAGTGGGTTTTTGGCTTCATGCGGGAAAGAATTCAAGAGCGAGCCAACAGAGTAAAGTGAAAGAAAGTTTATTAAGAAAGTAAAGGAGTAAAAGGGTGGCCGCCCATAGGCAGAGCGCCCCGATAGGCTGCCGACTGGCTACATTTACAGTTGCGTCTTGACTATATGCTAAACAAATGGTGGAATATTCATGAGCTTTCTGGGGGAGGGATGGGGAGTTCCTGGAACTGAGGGTTCTACCCCCTTTTAGGACATATAGGGTAACTTCCCGGAGTTGCCACAGAATCTGTAAACTGGCATGGCACGAGTGGGAGTTTCTTTTAACATGCTAATGCATTATAATTAGTGTATAATGAGCAGCAAGGATAACCAGAGGTCACTTCCGTCACCATCTTGGTTTTGGTGCGTTTGGGCCAGCCTCTTTACTGCGTCCTCTTTTATCAATGGGGTCTTCTGACTGGGTCTTGGGAAATTAGTATTGCTGAACTCCTATCTCAGCACTGGTTATAATTATCAATAATTCCAAGGGTGTTAAGCATGAAATGAAGACAAAAATCAGTGTGAGTTAAAAATACATTGATTCCTTTGTTCCTTCATTCATTTTGTGAGGGACCATAGAAACTTGGCCCCCTAAAGGTTCTCAGAAAAATCACCAACATGAGACAGATTGATCAATAAGAGAAAAGGCATACAAAGTTATTCAGCATGTATATGTGGGGGCCTTCCAAATGAAGACTCAAGTGAATAATAAGTTCTAGAAGCTTCTGTACCACCCTGAGGCCACAGCAAGGAAGGCAAACTCAGAGCACAGCCAGAATCAGGTTATGCTGGAAAATCAGGTTTAGGGGCGAGACAGATTAAGAGAGAGAAAGGAAAAGGCCTGGTTAGCACAGGTAGCCTTGATATGTAGGTGAAGCCTCCCTCAGAGATAATAGATGGTAAAGGTTTCTTTTCAGACTTTCAGCGGTATCAGACTCTCCATCTCTCCCGGTTCCAGGAAAGGGATGGAAAGCGGAGGGGGCTTGGCTGCGTTCATGGAGATTCTCCAGGGATGCAAACTTTTCCCACAAAAGACAGCTTGGCGAGGCTACTTCTCTTTGCTGGCCAAGCAGCAGCCATTTCAAAATATGTCAAAAAATATATAGTTGGGTGTAAAATATGTTAATTTCCTTCATTTTATTCACGGAATACTCATTGAGGGGGATTATAATGTGTGTGATGGTTACATATAGTACTCTCTTATTGTTGTAATGACACTGCAAAATGGGAACTACAATTCCACTTTGAGTGATAAGGTGTCTCCTGTGGGTGGGCAATGTGTCCCCATTCACACTGCCTGGTCTCTCTCACTCCTACGGGAACAGCCTTCCCGGGGTCCACGTTGCCCTCGTGGGGCTGAGAGTCTATTTCTGCTGCGAGGGCAAACAGTTATGGCCACAGGGAGGCTGTCATGGAGATGTGTACGTGGAGCAAAGGAAGCCTGGTCAGGGAAGGGACTTGAAGAACTGAAGATTCTCTAAGAATGGTGAACCCTGAACATCTGAGTCGTGTCTCAGTTAATTTAGAGAGTTTATTTTGCCAAGGTTGAGGATGCGGGCCCATGACCCAGCCTCAGGGGTCCTGATGACATGTGTCCGGGGTGGCTGGGGCACAGCTTGGTTTTATACATTTTAGGGAGACATGAGACATCAGTCAACACGTGTAAGAAGTACACTGGTTCCCCAGCACGTTGGAAGGCCGAGGCGGCTGAATCACGATGTCTGGAGATCGAGACCATCCTGGCCAACATGGTGAAACCCCGTCTCTTCTAAAAATACAAAAATTAGCTGGGTGTGGTGGCACACGCCTGTAATCCCAGCTACTTGGGAGCCTGAGGCAGGAGAATGACTTGAACAGGGAGTCGGAGGTTGCAGTGAGCCGAGATGGCGCCACTGTACTCCAGCCTGGCGACAGAGCGAGACTCTGTCTCAAAAAAAAAGAAGTATGTTGGTTCAGTTCGGAATTGGTTCAGCCTGGAAAGGTGGGACAACTTGAAACATTTAGGGGCCTTCCAGGTCATAGGTAGATAACAGACAGATGGTTGCATTCTTTTGAGTTTCTGATGAGTCTCTCCAAAGGAGGCAATTGGATATGCATTTGCCTCAGTGAGCAGAGGGGAGCCTTTGAATAGAATGGGAGGCAGGTTTGCCCTAAACAGTTCTCAGCTCGACTTTTCCCTTTAGCTTAGTGATTCGGGGGCCCCAAGATTTGTTTTCCTTTCATAGTATTGTGTCCATCCACTAGAAAACGGGTCAGCAAATCTATTCTGTAAAAGCCAGGTAGTAAATAGGTTTGACTTTGCAGGGTATGCAGTTTCTACTGTGGCCAGCAAATCTGCTGTTGTGCAGAGAACACAGCCAGAGAACATATGTAAGCACGTAGGCATGGCTGTGTTCCAATAAAACTTTATTCGTCAAAGCAGGTGGTGGGCTGGGTCTGGTGAGTGGGCTGTAGTTTGCCAAACACTGCACTAGTGGTGCGTCACATGATTTTAGGTGAGGCCACAACATAGCGCAGGTGAAGTTGAAGCCTAGAGTAAGAAAGTAGTTCCTCTTAAAATGATTTGTGGCTGGGTGCAGTGGCTCACGCCTGTAATCCCAGCACTTTGGGAGGTTGAGGTGGGCGGATCACGAGGTCAGGAGTTCAAGACAAGCCTGGCCAATATGGTGAAACTCCATTTCTACTAAAAATACAAAAATTAGCCAGGTGTGGTGGAGTGTGCCTGTAACCCCAACTACTAGGGATGCTGAGGCAGGAAAATCGCTTGAACCTGGGAGGTGGAGGTTGCAGTGAGCTGAGATTGTGCCACTGCACTCCAGCCTTGCTGACAAGGGTGAAATTCCGTCTCAAAAAAAAAAAAAAAAAAGATTTGTAAATTCTTTGGTTATGTCTTGGAGAAATTCTCCGTTGTTGTCAGAATATGTTTAACATTTCTCTGACTTTGCGTAATTTCTGACTGCAGCAAAGATAGGAGGTAAAGGTACACCATCACCAAACGAAGACTTTTCTAACAGTGCTGTCAACTTTTAGTTTACAATACTAAGGTGAGGTTTCTTCGCAAAGTAAATGGATTCAAAAATCTTGAAGGGTTTGTTTGAATATCTAAGGTTTGGAACACAGTGCTCTTGTCCAATTTCCATATTTTATGGTAAATGAAGAAAAAGAAGCTCAGAATTAGGTGGCCTACCCCAAAGGATAGAGCCTAATAGAGAGAAATCAATCTGCAGGAGAGAACTGGGAGCTGAGCTGGGGACTGGAGGCTTGGTCTGAGTGTGGATGGAAGGAAGAGCTGAATCCAGGAGTCAGGAGTGGAAATGAAGTGACAGGGTGGCAGGAGAGAATTTACGGGTTGATCTGGCCCCTTGAAGCAGCAACTCGGCTGCCCTCGGAGGTGCACTTCCAAATGCTGTGCTTTCATGCTGGACCCGAACCAGGCTCTGTGTTGTACTTGGGCCTAACCCTGTCATAACATTGCAGCCTGCCAGGGCCCTTGGCCTTGATATCTGATGGTACTGTTTTTAGCAACCACAGAAAGTAGAATTTAGGAGTATTTTGTTTGGCTAGGGAGGTAAACGATTGCCTTCGTTCTTGTGACTGTTCAAAGACTGTCATAAAATCTCTCCTCTGACAGCAGAGGCCCCTTCCATTAGACTTTCTCAATTAATCCCGGGTCGTGTAGCCACAGCCCTCCTGGCTAGCGTCCCCTCTGTCTGCTAGGAATACTGTCATCCCCATGCTTCTGAAATGCTGCATTTTCTGCTTGGTTTAAGATGGGATGGAGCTGTAAAGTGTTCTCTGAGACATGTTTGGTTTGTATTTGGAGAATTTGCATGATATAACACAGCTCAGTAAGCTACAAAATGAGCTGCAATGAGACATTTGCACTGTTAAAATCTGAAAATAGAATAATAGGTCCTTCAGACGCACTGCTGCAGGACTCGTCATTGTGAAAGGAAAAGCACCTTCCAAGCTGGTCAAACTCACCTGGAAGATATGTGTGGTGGGATGAATCTCAGCCTGTCTCAGCCCTCTCTGCTCCAGAAGCAGGGACAAGAGCCCATGGAATGGGAGTCACACAGCTCCATGTCACTCAGGCCCTGGCAGAGAAGATGCACTGAACAGAGGGATTTGTCTGGATGAAACCACCTTGGGCCAACATGAGATTAGGCACCATTTTCTATTGGGTCTCTGGAAGGCTTTTTGGAAATCACAGGAAATTTGTGAGATGACCTGGACTAGTTTTGGAAGTTGTGTGGATGTGCCTTAGTAGCACCTTGTAATCTCTTCTGGATGCTGGCTTTCTGTTGCTTTCAGGATTCAGGATGTGTTCACCAACAGTATTTAGTTAGAGCCTTTCACAGGCATTCTTCTAGGTTCTGGAGATGCTGAGCTGAAATAGACAGGGTGGTTGCTCGCATGGAGCTTACCTTCTGGGTGGGTAGAGAATGAATAAATAAGTGAAAAGAAGTAAAATGAAGACAGAAGTCCTGAGTACTATTTCTTTTTCCAAGAGTAATGGGATAGAGCAGGGCCTCCTACTGTCTTTTTATCATGCCTCATATAGCAACAGGCCCCAACATTTTTGGCACCAGGAACCAGTTTTATGGAAGACAATTTTTCCATGGATCAGAGGCAGGGTGGGGAGTATGATTTCAGGATGATTTAAGCACTTTACATTTATTGTGCACTGGTTTGTATTATTATTACATTGTAATATATAATGAAATAATTATACAACTTACCATAACGTAGAATCAGTGGGAGCCCTGAGCTTGTTTTCCTGCAACTAAATGATCCCATCTGAGGGTGATGGGAGACAGTGACAGATCATCAGGCATTAGATTCTCATAAGGAGCATGCAGCCTAGGTCCCTCACATGTGCAGTTCACAGTAGGTTTGGCACTCCCATGAGAATCTCATGCCGCCACTGAGCTGACAAGAGTTGCAGCTCAGATGGTAATATGAGCCATGGGGAGCGGCTGTAAATACAGGTGAAACTTCACTCACTTATCCATCACTCACTTCCTGCTGTGTGTCATGGCTCCCAACAGGCCACAGGGTGGTACTGGTCTTGGAGGTTGGGGACCCTTGTTATGTGGGAATTAATGTCTGTGTGTCACAGTGGGGGAAGTGGGTGCACCAGGTTATGACTAGAGGTAAGAGATGGGGCTGTGGCCTCTCCAAGTCCCTCCTAGATTCCCCAGGGGCTGGGGTTGCCCAACACCTTAGCATGTCCGTGGTTCTTTCCCCCATCACTCACTGTGAAGCTCGTAAGTGCAGTGTCAGGAGGTTCTTGGGCTAATGTGGTCAGGAGAAGGTGAATCTCAGCAGACATCTGGTGATGATAATTGGTCCCCTCCCTATGGGAATGTGGAGGGTAGAAGCAGCATCCCATTCTTATGGCAAACGAGAGCAGCAGGACAGTGAATAGGAAGCATATTCTTTTGTCCAATGTGGATTTTATGAAAATAACAATTTATAGAGACACAACCACACTTTTATGTTGTGTCTATGTTTTTTTTTTTCCTGCTAAACCCTTAAAGCTGAATAGTTACAAAGACGATTCCATGCCCTGGAGAGCCTAATATATGTGCCATCTGGCCCTTTCCAGAAAATGGGTGCAGGCCCCTGAAGCGAGTGAAGGAGAAACGGTAGGGGATATATTAATAGAAGAGTGACCTGAAAGGCTGTGCCATATAGCCTAGTTGCTTTGGAATTTCTACGTCTGTGTGTGTGCATGTGTGTGTGTGCACATGTGTGATTTTTATTTCATGCCAAGAAACATGTGGCAGCATTCTGCATTATGTTAGTATTGTGGGATTTGATACATAACAGTCTTACGTCTGTGGCACATAGCACCTTTTCTTTATTATGGACACTTTGTAAACGCAAATTACAATCTTCACCGTCTGTTTCACAGTTACCCCAAATCTTGACATGGTCTTCAGCCATCAAGAAGCAAATGGAGAAAAAAAAATGGACTCTGAAGAAAGGCAGGTTCAAGCCAGACTTTTGGACCCAGGTTCTCATAGTGCCTGCCAGATAGAGCCACGTAAACTCCATTTGAGGAGTTTGAATATTCCTCAAAGTGGGCACAGAAGCCACTGGAGGGTCCTGAGCAGGTGGAGATGCATCCTATAGATGCACATTTATAAAGCACTTGTATAAATGTGGCTTGTTGTTTGCTGTGTAGAAATGGTCCGTAGGGGACCCAGCTGCAAACGCTGGCCACAGGTGGGAGGTTCTCCCCGTGTTCTAGGCCACTGGGGACACTTAGCTGGACAGAGCAAGTATCAAGAAAGAAAATGAGCAGGAACTCCAAGGAAGTAATCATTTACAGCCCGTGGAGCGAAGAAGGGCATTGTGTTCATGCACATACTGAAATTTGACATAAATGTTTCCTGATTTCTTTTTGATTTTTTTTAAAGACAGAGTCTCGCTCTGTCGCCCAAGCTGGAGTGCAGTGGCTCAATCTCAGCTCACTGCAACCTTGGCCTCCTGGGTTCAAGTGATTCTCCTGCCTCAGCCTCCCAAGTAGCTGGGATTACAGGCACCCACCACGACGTCCAGCTATTTTTTGTATTTTTAGTAGAGATGGGGTTTTGCCATGTTGGCCAGGCTGGTCTCAAATTTCTGACCTCAAGTGATCCCCCCGCCTCAGCCTCCCAATGTGCTGAGATTACAGGTGTGAGCAGCCATGACTGCCCCTGATTTTTAATAGGTCTCAAAGTTAGTACTTTTCTCAAAGAATTAGAAACTGCCAGGTCCTGTTAAAGTCCATTTCCAGTTGACCTTTTTCCTTATTATCTTGATGGTCAGAAATGTATCCTCTCGGATACTTTAACCCGGGTTTGTTTTTGCCATTTGAAACTCCCGACTTTGTATATGCTCCATCAGTCTGTACTTAATCTAATGTACGCTCTCATTTGCCCCTCTAAGTGGGAAACCAATGTGGACACCTTTGGTGTTAATTACTTTTTAGATTCATAATTGCAGGGACTGCTTACAGCATTGGACCTGAGTGGGACTCTTGTTCACAAACATCGCACCTGCATAGTTGATGCCCTCCCCTGCCAAAGCTGAGAAGATATTTTAGCAAGAGATACTGGATGATACTGAAAACTGCTAAAAAGAATTCCATGGGCCCAATTGCTAAATGCTGTCAGAGATTCAGAATGAATATATATATATATATATAGATAGAGAGAGAGAGAGAGAATTGTTTTTTCAATGGAAGTAGGAAATTTAATTTTAAATTGCCATTTGTGGCTTTTACTTTACCTTTATCTATAGTATAATCCAGGTAAGTGAGCTGAACCTAGAAGAATGTCTGTCTTACCCTCTGATGTGTCACAAAATTTGGGGGTAAATGTTGGAGGTAATTTTAGCCAGTAGGCAGCATATTTGGGCTTCCAATGTGATATGGTGAAACCAAGATGATGCTACCAGACCAAATTAATAAAATGGGTAAGGACACATGGCTCCAACCATTCTCCACTATACTTTCTGCTGTACTGTGTCACTTTGACATTTCTATGGATGGTGATGGAAGATCTCTTCCAGCCCCTGGCTGGAGGGCTGATTTGTGTGTCATTTCACTTACACAGAAATTGTTCGGGGAGTGAGTATTGAGTGACAGCTCAATACCTGCTCTGTCCTCACCCAAATCTCATTTTGAAATGTGATCCCCAGTGTTGGAGGTGGGGCCTGGTAGGAGGTGTTTGGATCATGGGGGTGGATTTTCCATGAATGGTTTAGTACCACCCCTTCATGCTATTCATGTGATAGTGAGTGAGTTCTAACCAGATCTGGTGATTTAGAAGTATGTGGCACCTCCACCCCCCACCTCCCTTGCTCCTTCTCCTGCCATATAAGACCCTGCTCCCCCTGCACCTTCAGCCATGATTGTAAGTTTCCTGAGGCTTCCCCAGAAGCCAAGCAGATGCCAGCATCATACTTCCTGTCCAGACTGCAGAACCATGAGGCCATTAAACTTCTTTTTTTTATAAATTACCCAGTCTCCACAGGCTGTACAGGAAGCATGGCTGGGGAGCTTTTACTCATGGCAGAAAGCAGGCATTTTTACCCAGCCAGACCAGGAGGAAGGTTGGGCAGTAAGGTGCCACACACTTTTGACCAACCAGATCTTGTGAGAACTTACTCACTATATAGTACTGAGGAGGATGGTAGTAAACCATTCATGAGAACTCCAATCCCATGATCCGGTCACCTCCCAACAGGCCCCTCTTCCAACACTGGAGATTACAGTTCAACATGAGAGTTGATTGGGGACACAGATTGAAACCATGTGAATAATACTCTTCCCAGTGTATTCAAAAACACCATGAAATTCTGAGACAAAGGCAAATTCACAAATTTGTTTTTCAGTGTAAGTTTTAGAGAGACAAAGGATAGATTTGAGTACAACATACCTGAAACAAATGAACAGGGTAATTTCTATTTCAATAAGGTTGATATTTTCAAAAAGGCTATTGTAGGTAAATCTTTTTAAGAAAAAAGCAGTTATAGGGTGATGTGAGAGATTTTACCTAAAGCAGTTAAACTGTCAACACCTGAGTCACCTTTGACTGGAAATTTAGCATGTGTGTTTCCAATTCATGCTGAAAATTGGGTGTGTATTATTTTCTACTGTGTTTATATTGGGTCAGTTAGAAATGGGAGTTTTGTTTCTTCTATGTACATAATTATTTATTGTGGGTATGCTATAAATTCAGGTTGCTAGTGAAACTGTTTGGTCCACATTAGTCCTAAATCTTGACAATTCCAATTGTCAAATACGGAAAAAAATTCACTCTGAATAAAGGGAGGTTCATACCAGTCAGGTTCATACCAGTCTTTTGAACCAAATTGATATCTCTTTCTTTCTCTCTCAGTCTCGCTCTCGCGCTCTCTCTCTCTCACACACACACACACACACACATACACACACACATTTCTGTATGAATTTACTTGGTCATGACCTGGGAAAATGTCAGGAAATAACCAAATTACAGGAATTTAGACAAAAGTCTTTGCTTTGACAAATGTAGACCAAACACAAAATTCTAGGACCCCCCAGCTGACTGAATGAACGCCTTCTCTTGACCGAGGAGATTTCAAAAGAAACCTATAAAAACTAGTTCAGGCCATGATAGGAAGGGGGTTTCAGACAGGCCTCATTATACCCTCCTTCGTTTTTTCAGGCACAACTGACCAACATGAACATTAACACAGAGATCTTAACACTGAGAAAATAAACTCTTTGTAGCAATAAAATACCAAATTCTAACCCACCTCTGGTATAGCATTACACGACAGATAGCAGGCCCTGGAAGAAACCAAAGCATTTTACCCAAAATAGATTTCTTTGACGTATTTTGAAATGTCCCTGCAAATCTGTCTCTTGTGGGAAAGGCCTACATTCCGTAGAGAATCCCCTTCCCTCTCCAATGCTTTTTTTGATCCTGAAGAGATTAGCTGAGAGTCTGGCACCTTTTAAAGATCTAAACAGAAAATATTGCCATCTATTGCCTCTAAGGATAGCCACCCAGGAAACTTCATCTACATAATAAGTACGTTGGTCTCCACAAATACTTATTTTAACCCAGACACTACTTTCTATTGATTCTAGCTCTTTAGATAATAACTCTTTCAAGCAAGTGCAAATCAGAAAATCTTTGAATCCACCTATGCCCTGTAAGCGTCCTCAGCCCCTGCATCAGGACAGTTGTCCTGTCCAGTGTTTCTGCACTGAACCAATGTATACCCTACATGTATCGGTTAATGTCTTATGTCTCTCTGAAATGTATCAAATCGTGCTGCCCCTCAACCACCTTAGACACACATTCTTAGGACCTCCTAAGGCTGCGTCATGGGCCATGGTCACTCATATTTGGCTCAGAATAAACCTTTATAAATATTTTACAGAGCTTGGCTCTTTTCCTTGACACTATTTCTCCAAATATTTCATTGTCATCTCTGCATAACTTAATAATACTTGCTTGGACTTTGAGTAATGAGAGCACTCCACCATCAAATGAAGACTGAACAATGTTCCCTGAGCACTGGTTTCACTGTTAGCTGTGGCTGGAGTATAGGCATCAGCTGGGGAACAGACAGTGCAGCTTCCCTTCACCTGAGGCTTCATGGAGATGTTAACGAGGATGACTGCACAAGGATGCTTTCACTGCACCAATGCTGTGAGCATCCTCCAGCTCTCTGTGGATGACTCTCCTTGCCACTTCTTTTGTTTGTTTGTGTAATCTGAGGACTTACCATCACAGAGATCCCAACAGAGATCAAGTTATAAACATCAGCTCTCAAAAAGAGAAGGAGGGAAGGAAATGAAGAGTTTGCTGTTTCCATGACTACTAAAGACCTCAGGTCAAAAACATTTTCAAAGGCAAATGAGGTAGCAAAACCACATCAAAGTGTGTGGATGCTGGGACAGTGAGGGAAGGTGAGGCTGTTGCATTTAGACAAAACATTTACAAGTGTTCTTCTTTACGATCATGTTTATTAAGTAGATGTAATTACAGATATGCTAATGATGTAGGTACTTTGTGGGGAAGTGTTTCATTACAGTTTTGAGTTTGTTTAAAAATTTAAACACTTCAATAAAGGAATGGTATAAGGAGCCCAGAAAGTAAAAATTCTTACACAAAACGGTTCTATATAAGCATAATGTTTCTAAATAGGTAAATTGTGAAACAGAATAGTAGCTTAGAATTATTTATATTTTTAAACTCTTAGTTGTTAATAAAACTATAAGGCAAATTTTAAAAGAGGCAAAATTAAAAAAAATTAGTGCAGAGAATACTAAGAAGGCAAAAATAATAAAATCTTTTCTATAAAACAAAATAACAAACATAATTTTAAAATACAGTATTCAAACTCTGACCTGCCAAGGTTTCATTTTCCTTGTCTCTGACATTTTAATTTAGACACAAATTGTTTGATCACATGAATAATTTAGCATAGTCCAAGAAAGACATATAAAAAGCATCAGGTTTATTTCTAAGACTTAGATACTATTGAAGCTCTACAAATAATCCAATGAATTCAGAACTTTTAAAATACAGTGCTAGTCCCATCGTGAATAATTTCTTTCTTTTTCTTTTTTTTTTTTTTTTTTTGAGACAAGGTTTCACTCTTTCACACAGGCTTGAGTACAGTGGCACAATCACAGCTCACTGCAGCCTCAACATCCTGGGTTCAAGCAATCCTCCTGCCTCAGCCTCCCAAGCAGCTGGGACCACAGGTGCAGACCACCATACCCCGCTGATTTTTTTTTTTTTTTTTAATGTAGAGACAGAGCCTGGCCATGTTGTCCAGGCTGGTCTCAAACTCCTAACCTCAAGCCATCCTTCTGTCTCAGCCTCCCAAAGTGCTGAGATTATAGATATGAACCACTGTGCCCTGCCTGGACAGTCTCTTAAGTACCCAGTGTGTGCCCCGGACTGAACTGAGTGCAGGGGACACCACAAAGCTCCAGGACATCCTCCGCAACACGGAGATATATGTTGGGGGAGAAGGTGTTTTTCTTTTTTCCTATTTTTAATATTGTTCTATTAACTTAGGTGGGAAGGCATGTCTCAGAAGTTATTGGCTTAACTGCATTGGGCTGAGTATTTTTAAGTTTCAGGAGCAAAAGACTCCAAATCCATTGTGTGTGCCTTCCCATTGTTCTTGAGCTCCCTGTGAAGAAAACGTTAGTGGTTTTTGGCAATGAGAACATGAACCAATATGAGAGAAAGCTGTCAGGCCTGGGGGCCAGTAAATGGGAGATGGATGGGGAAAGTGATGGGTCCTGACAGCCTGGGAGTCTCCGGCCATCCATCACACTCTCACCATGAAAGAGAGATGCCATTCAGATGTACTTAAATTCCCAAAGAGCTGACGAAATGAATCCAGTGGAGGAAGGCTCCAGGCATGAATTGTGGTCCCCTTGACTTCAAACGGTATTAATGCACATGAAGAAATACAAACCAGCAGACTCAATATTTGCTAAACCCTTAGTAGGCTCTATTTCCTGAGGAATTCAGTTCTACTTACACACCTATTCGTTCTCAGGTGACAAATAAGAAAGCTGTAATGGGTTTTCTACTTACTATGGTATTGGTCGGGAGTTCCACAAAAGTAAGCTCATTGGATTTATATTGTTTCTTGAATTTAAATAGGTAAAAGTTTCTTGTAAGAATTGGAAACAACGTACCTTGAAAACTTTGGATTTGTCTGATTTTCCACATGTCCGTAGATGGTTGATCTATAATTCATAAGCGTTATGAAACATTGGAGAAAAATACAGAAGAGAGCCAACCAAATCCATGGGGAAGACGTTCGTCTCTTTGTACATGATTTTGCTTTGTCTGTAATGCAATGGTAAAGTGGAGTTTTTTGTTCCTTTTGGAGGACAGATGATGTTTCTGTTAAGATAAAAAATTTAGTTGTATTGAATACAGAAAAAAAAACATTTAAGCCAAGCATCCTACTTGAATCCCTATGTGTGATTCAAAGTGAATCAGACATGGTCCTGGCCCTGAATGAGTTTTCTGTCTACTTAGGTGGGATAGAGGGGGGCAGTCAAAGAGAGAACTACATAGAAGATGCATGAATGCGCCCAAGTGGCTGGGACAAAGGTCATCAATAGTTAGTGACCTCAGGTATTAATAAGGCAGCTTGGGGTCCGTAGTGCAGGAGACGGGATGGCTGTAGGAAGGGATGGTGTGGAGAGGGGAGCTCATGCGTGGTTGGTGGAATAAAAGGGAATCCAAAGATTATTTTTGACAGTTTGGTAGGATTTCCACAGCTGAGAATAGAAAAGAAAGCAGATAGAGTGGCCTCGAGGGAGGGACTGGCAAAGTGCTCAGAATGGACAGCCATGTCTGCAGGCCGGTGGCCCACCCGGGTAGAAGAAAACACAGCCAGGAGGAAACAGGAGGTAAAAATGAATGGGGAGGTCAGAATGTTTTTATAATGGGTCTTGAAGACAGAGCTCTGAAGATTAGATCTAATTCCACAGGAAGACAGCAAAAAAGAGGGTCATGAACAGATTTTGAACTGAGAACTAATCTCATCAGAACTGAGTATAATATGTCTCCCTTGTTTTTACTGCCTAAAAAGGTTTCAGAGAAAAGACAATGAACCCCCCAATCCTGCCATTCCAGCCAAGCAAGCTGTAGGCACTTGTTTTGTGTTCTCCTTCCGTCTTTGGCCACCGAGGGCAGGATTTTTACGGAGGCATGATTATATATACACACGACTCAGGCTCAGCTTCTCCACTTATATATAAGCATTTCCTAAGGTGCTAATTATGATTTCCAAAACCCTTTAATAGTCTTTCGTAAGTCAGCACAGAAATACCTGAAGTCATTTTCCAGTCCTAGTGTATTGATGTATAATGCTCCTGTTGTGTATAATGCTCCTGTTGTAAATAATGCTGCAGTGAACATCTTCCTGGAGTTTCCTTTTGCCTTTACTTATTCCTTGGAATAGGTCCTGTTGTGTGTGTATGTAACCTAACTCTTACATTATAAGGCTCTTATGTAGTAAGTTTGAGGATCTATTGAGTTTTTCAAGGTACAGGAGTTACAGTCAAGTTACAACTTATTAACCAGGGTGTGGTGGGGGGATCCTTTTCTTTAGGATGCCAATGGCTCACCAGTTCTGCATCCCTGTGGTTGTCAGTCAGAAAGGTATTAGCAATGCACACTTATTCTGTGATAATTCCAGCTCCCTGGGAGACAAGACTTTGCAGAATCACTGACACTCACTTTGTCTCCAGGTGATCCTTTCCCAGCTCAGCGTTTATCAGATGCATCTCCAGGGATCATCAATCATGCGATTCTGTCTCCACCCCATTTCTTCTGCTCCTATGAGACAGTCTTTGCTTTTCTAAGTGTATGAGGAAATTAGTCACTCAGTTTGGATACTCAGAATTTTTCCTCAGTAATTCTCATGAATACCTTCCTTTGTTAGTGTGCAACTTCTCGGGCCAGGTCTGGATTCGTTTCCTCTGTTGTTTTGGAGGTTTGTGAGATTAGGAGTAGCCCAGGATCCTTTCTGCTCCTCTCTGTTAACCCAGGCATGATGACTGCAGGTTACATTTTGCTGGCTTCTGTTCTTTTTCATAAGATAGGCCTACTGATAATTTGGGGATGGTGCCCATGGTTTTATGCAGAGTTCTTTAATCTTTATCCATTAGCACCTGAGCATTTATGAAAGAGAAAGACGCAGTTGCACTGAAGGAAGCAGTTCCTGATGTCAGACAGCTCCGGGCTGAATCCTGGCTTTTGCACCACCTCCTCAGGTGGCCTTGAGCAAGCTAATTAGCATCTCTGCACCCCATTCTTCTCACCTATGTAATGGGAACAATAATGATAATATTCTAGCATCCTACCCCATACGGGGTAGGTCATCATCAGGATTAAGAGAATAATTCTTCATCCAATCTGTCATGGATGGGCACTCGGATTGAATCCATGTCTTCATGCAGAAACAGAAAGCCAAGTACCTTATGTTCTCACTTGCAAGTGGGAGCTAAATGATGAGACTCATGGACACAAAGAGGGGGAGCAACAGACACTGGGGCCTGCTTGAGGGTGGAGGGTAGGTGGAGGGAGAGGAGCAGAAGAATAACGATTGGGTACTAGGCTTAGTACCCGGGTGATGAAATAATCTGAACAATAAATCCTCATGACACAAGTTTACCCAGATAACAAACCTGCATATGTGCCCCTGAACCTAAAATGAAAGTTAATAAAAAGGAATAATTCACATAGCGGATTTACTATTCTGCTTAGCGTATCATGAGTATTCAGTAAATACCAGTTATGACTAATTCCTACCATGATCATTTGAATAACAGATGTCATGGCAATTTCTGGGTCAGGGTAACTTTTCCTATCTCTATTTGCTTGCTTTCAGTGTTTTGAATTATTCCTTCTTAGAAATATTCTAAGAAACCTTCCAGCAAACCTCCAAGAAATGTTCTAGAAAACCTCCAATCCTTTTTGTTTATTGCAAAACAACCCCCATATCAAGAATGTGAAAATGAGCCGTTTTCAGCCTTAATAGTCCTTGGTTACCCATTATCTCACCTGATGGTGAGATATCAACTCAATCTGTGTCCTATGGTTTTTCTTTCTTCTTTCTCTTCATATCTAGCTGCCTTGAAGTCCAAATTTAAAACATTTAGCCCCACTGTTCACAGCTGCCTGTTTTCCTCCAACACACACATGACATATAACTGATGTTCCATACTGGAGCTCTTTGAAATGAAAGTGGACAGCTCTCGTTTTTATGACAAGAGAACAGAGTGGACCAGGGGTTCCAGGCCAGCTAGGACATCTGGAAAATCTACATGCAGAGGTCATGTGCAAGTTCTTTTTGTGTGTGTGTTGTGTGTTCACATATACCACTTAAAACAACAACAGCAACAATGGAAGCAGCCATCCAGCAAACACGAATCAACTTCCTGCTACCTGCAAAGCTCCTTTTCAAGTGCTGCCTTAATTCAAAGATAAAACAGAAGCACATCTTCATCTTGGGTAATAGATTATAATTTTACCAGATCCACATTTGACTACACAAATTCAACTCTGTGTGTTACTTTAAAGATATAAATCAGCTGCCAAACACAAGCCAAGCTAGGTCATGTGGCAGCTACCACAAAACTCCTTCATAATGGCCATATCAAGAAACAGTGTACACAAAGGTTTGTATACAACGTCATGCATACTGAGCTTATTGGCTGTCTGGGGGATTTTCACAGATGGTTTTTGTTTGTATAGTGTTTTTTTTTTTTTTAAATTAGGCATTAACTGTAGGGCCTGAATCCTAAGTAAAATGCAACACCATGAATAAAGTAACAAGAAATGAAACACTTGAAGATCGATAACTCTATGGAAGAATTTGGAAGATGGACATCATGGGAGAGGCAGAGACAAACTGAGATGGGATGGAGGGTGGAGAATATTTCCTGGAGAAAGCATTTCAATTGAGCTTTGAAAGATTGGTTTCTGAAACCTTTGTTGAGTATAACTCTGTCAGACACTGGGCTAGATGCTAGGACTGAAATGATGAGCAAAAACAGAGATGGTGAATAAAAATCTTAAATATAAGATTATAATTCTGGTAAGTGCCACCAAGGAGCATTAGCTGGGGCTCTGAGAATGTGCAGTGGGGTCTGAAGATGGGCTGGACAGAGGAGTTTCCCAGGGGCAGGGATGCTGCAGACAGTACCTGGAAGAGAAGTAGAGGCCAGTGAGGGGAGAGGAGGGAATATCCCAGATGGAGGGCGTGGCAGGTGCGAAGGCGCTGTGGTAGAAGACAGGTGGTAGAGCCAAGGGTGGCACGAAGGTGGGTAAGGCGTGGGTAGAGGGAGAAAGGGGCATAAAGATGGAGAGAAGGGATAGAGGGAGAGAAGTGGGTAAAGATAGAGGGGGAGAGAGACAGAAAGGGGCAGAGAGAAATGAGAAACAGAGAAGAAGACATGAGAGAGAAAGAAACAGAAAGAGAGGAGAGACAGTGAAAGCGAGATAGATAGAAATGAGGGAAGGAAGATGGGGAGAGGGAGGGAGACAGAGCAGGAGAAGGACAGGAAACTGATGAGGATAGCAAGGTGTTAGAAGCCAGGCCACGTGGTAAGGGATTCTGGCTTTATTCTAAAAGCAACAAGCATCGAGGAAGATGGTCACGGGAAGATGAGAGAGGGAGACAGAGCGTGGCCATCACACTGAGTGTCCCCACACTCTGCTTCTCCTTAGTCACATTTACCATGTTCTACAGTTACCTTGATTGTTCGTTTATCTCCTTGTCCACCGAAGGATCCCCCGATGAGGCAATGTGTTCAGCAAAGGTGGGATCTGTGTTTGTCTGGTTCACTGTGGAATCGCCAAAGTCTAGAATAGTTTCCAGCACATAGTAGTGTTCAGTGTTTATTTGTGGAATGAAGAAAAAGCAAGAGAATGTCTGGGCAAGCCTTCCTGCCTAATGGTCAGCACAGCACAGACACGTCCCTCATAGAGACACCTCTGCCCCTGCCGAGACACCCCAGGTGTCCTGGCTGAACAGGGTCTCATCCACCCGTCTTTCCTACTCCTACAACATTACCCTGCTCTCCTTTGGATCTGTCACTTAGAAACTCAGCACACAACTTATGGCTGATGTAAGCAGCGACCACCAATTTCCTTCTAATCAAAGTTTTCTGAAATTGCTGGAAGTTCACATTCTAAAGTCATGATCTTTCCACAGTCCTCTGGGAACACATGTAATATTCTTGTTAAATACTCATTACTTAACACTTGCTTTATTGAAATTTTCTCTCATTTACCAAATGATTTCTAGTGAATTTTATCATCAACAATATGAATAATCAAAATTACAATTTAGTCTTAAAACACTTTCAGTAATAATGTGTTATTCCTCCTTTTATCAGAAATCTTTTGTGTGATATAAATTACTGTTTTTAGGAGACAAAATCTGTTTGTCACCCAGGCTAGAGTACAGTGATGCAATCTCAGCTCACTGCAGCCTTGACCCTCTGGGCTCAAGCAATCCTTCCACTTCAGCCCTGAAAGTAGCTGGGTTTACAGGCGTGCACCACCACACCTGGCTAATTTTTTTTTTATTTTCTGTAGAGACAGGTTTTGCCATGTTGCCCAGGTTGATCTTGAACTCCTGAGCTCAAGTGATTACCTGGCCTTGGCTTCCCAAAGTGCTAGAATTGTAAGCAGGAGCCAGCATGCCCGGCCTAAATTATTATTTTTCTTATTTTTGTGGGTAACATAGTTGGTGTGTATATTTGTGGGGTACTAAATTATTTTTTATTATCTCAAAGTTTCTGATTTCTCCCATTGGTGTTCAGCGTCATGGGATACTTTGTATACAGTCATGGGTCACTTAAGGATGCGACATGCTCTGAGAAACGTGTCACTATGTGTTTTCATTGATGTGCAAACATCACAATTATATATACACAAACCTAGCTGTTCCAGTCTACTACACACCTAGATATATGGTAAAGCCTATTGGTCCTCCGTTACAAACCTGTGCATCATGTTACTGTACTGAATATGGCAGGCAATTGTAACACAATGGTAAATATTTGCCTATGTAAGCATAGAAATTGTACAGTCAAAATATGGTATTATATTCTTACATGATTCTTACGTGAGCACCACTATATATGCAGTCTGCAGTTAACTGAAATGTCCTTGTGCAGTGCCTGACTGTGTTCGGGGAGGTCTCCTCATGTCTAAAGATGGTGTAAGATCTCATGTTTTGGGTGTAGTGATACCATCATCTTACTTCACCTTTGCTGGCTTGACTCTGCCACACTAGACGCAATCACCAACGTAACATGCTCCCTTTCCCAATCTTCATTGCACATCTTCCTCCTTTTTTGAAACAGGTGGTTCTGAGTGCAAAGAAGTAGAGTATCCACAATGAAAATCAGTCTTATAACCAGTGCTGACTTGGCTGACCTTACAAGTTGATGGACTTTGGGGCCATGGATACTGCCCTTTTAGTTCCAGAAATCTTAGTGATGAGGTTAGAGAGTTTCCTAATAAAAGCCATGAGAAAATTAAAAAGAAAAAACATTAGCCAGTTTAACAATTACCATAATCAGTGTTGCACTTGGCCGGCCTGGTGGCTCACACATGTAAATCCAGCACTTACGGAGACTGAGGAGGGCGGATCATTTGAGGGCAGGAGTTGAGACCAGACTAGCTAACATGGTGAAACCCCATCTCTACTAAAAATACAAAATTAGCTGGGTGTGGTGGTGCATGCCTGTAATCCCAGCTACTCAGGAGTCTCAGGAGAATCGCTTGAACCTGACAAGCAAAGATTGCACTGAGTTGAGATTGTGCCACTACACTCCAGCCTGGGCAACAGAGCAAGACTCCATCTCGGGAAAAAAAAAAAAATTCACATAAAAGTAGAAAAAAGTACATGTGAGTAGCATGCAAATACTGTACACACAAGCCTGTTGAATGTTGATGTTTTCTTCCAAAATAGTCTAAAACTTGGTTTAAGTATTTATATTCCTAAATTCTGGGAAAATTGGACATCACGTCTTTGATTATGTTCTTTGGGATATTAAGGGTTTCGTGAACAAAAACAAACAAGTGAGCATTAAATAAGTTTGGAGAATAATACATTCCTTATCTTCCTCCTGGAGATTCCCAACACCTGCGCCAGTAAAGGCTCTGAGAATTTGAGCAGAGAAGAACCTGCTGAGCTTTATTTAACCAGTGTTTCTCAAAATTAATAGACTGTGGAGCTTTTTTTTTTTTTTTTCCCAGCTCAACACCAATTAAAATTCTATTAGGAACAAGATTTCCAGAAGACACAATTGGAAAACAACTGTCAGTTACTATGCTTATAATAGCCTTATGCCACTTGCTGCTACTGTGAATTCTATGCTTTTAAACCTTAAATCGAAGAAGACTCATACAAGTGACATTGTTTAAAGCTGGACTGAATTGTGTATCTAATTTTTGACAACAGCTATCAACAGTAAACATCCTAAATTGAGACTTTACACATACCCCCTCTGAGTGGGCATTATTTAAATGCAACTGCACAGATTAGGGGGCTTTAAAAACATCCTACAAGTATAAGGTGACAAATTGTGTTGAAGGTAATAAATCCTGCCTTTAAATAATGCGAGTGCTGTGCAGGGCTTCCTTTGAAATGCCTCATGTTTGACTAGTATTCCTAAAGCGTAACAGATCTCATCCACACTCTGTCAGAGACACAGTAATTGCTTTGCTGGTCTGTGGACTGAAAAAACCTGTAAAAACTGTGAGAATAATGTCAGCCTAGAGCAATGAAAGCATCTCGTATTGGGGAGACCAGAGCTAGTGAACATGTCAGTCCAGGAGAAAAACCTTGGGCTTCAGGAGGTTTTAGTTCACATTTTCCCAACTCTCCTGGGTATGGAAATGATGAAAACAAACCTTTTGGTGTGCAGGAGCCAAAGGTGGAAGAAAGAACAATAATTTGTAAAGAGGGAAAACAAAAGAATAATATCACTTTATTTGGGAAAATTATGTTTTGTGTCTTTTTCTTGAAACTTACAAAAATGTTGGGTACCTGTGCTGTATCTTGATGATATTGAAAAGAATGGCTAAGTAGTATCCAGAAAATGTAGAGACCTCTTAAAAATGAATGAAAAAGTATCAATACCAAAAGGAAAACGGGCAAAAGGTATGAATGGGCAAGGTCAGAGAGGGCCCTGGGAGAGCCAATGAGACTGAACGGATGAGGAATTTCAGGAATGATCAGGACACATGGAAAATTACCTGCACAGTGAGACAGTAGTCATGCCTATCGGGTTGAAAAATGTGAAGGCATCTGTCAAACAGCAATAATGCCAAGTGTTGTGAGGTATGGAGCAATGGGAATGCTCACACGTTGCCAGAGGGAATCACTGCAGCTTCCCAGAGGCATCTGGAGGGGACTCCCCATGTGCACCTCCGGACGCCTTCTCTACTCTGCCCTGTGCCTGAGAAGCTGACCTGCATGGAGCACAGCGTGGACTCCCTTGCTGTCTGGTTTCTGGGGCTTTCAGCCCATGAGAGGCACTGGCAGGAGATCAGAAGGCAGAGGAAGGTGAGCGCTGGGTGTCTCCCCATCTCCTTCCTCATTGGCATGGGCTGACAGTGGCTGCACTCTGCACTGGACATACTGTGCTGTCTGCAGTAGTCTTGTCCTGCTGGTCCAGCTAAGCTCTCATGACCATTATCTATCCCCAAGCTCCTTTGGGCCCCACACAGCTCCTAGACTGGGGATGACTCATTGGCCCTCACTAGTTCTTCTTCCTCTCACATCTTTATGAATTGGCTCTTCATAAAAATCCTCATAATTGTCCCATTTGGGGGTCCCAGCTTTGTTCTGCCGGGTCTCTGAAGGAAAGTTGAAGGCACGCAGCCCCTCTGACCCTTTAATTCATTCTTAAAGAGAAGCTTTGGCATTGGACTCCTAAAAGACATGGAGATGGATATCCACAACAGTATTGAAATAGTGAAAAAGTGTAAACAGCTTATGTATTCATCAAGCGATAATTAGCTAAGGTAGATTATAATATATGCAGATCAGAGAGACTTCTGTAGTCTCTGCTCTATAGTTTTCCCAGCAACACAAGATAAATAAAGGCAGGGGATATGACTAAGTCACTTACGTATTATTCAACCAAATATTTGATTTAGGAATGGCCTATAGGCACGACATTGTGCTGTGCACTAGGGTTAAGATGGAGAGTTATACAAAAGTGTATTGTGAGTTTCTCGACTCTCCAGCAATCCCACTACTGGGTATCCATCCAGAGGAAAATAAATCATTATATAAAAAGGACACTGTCAAGTGTATGTTTATCGCAGCACAATTCACAATTGCAAAGCTATGGAATCAACTTAAGTGCCCATCAACTGATAAGTAGGTAAAGAAAATGTGGAATATATATACGGACCATGGAATACTGCTCAGCCATAAAAAAGTAATGAAATAATGTCTTGTGCAGCAACTTAGATGGAACCGGAGACCATTATCCTAAGTGAAGAATGGAAAACCAGGTACCACGTGTTCTCACTTACAAGTGGGAGCTAAGTTATGGGTATGCAAAGTCATAGAGAGTGGTATAATGGACACTAGAGACTCAGAGGAGGGGAGGGTGGATGAAGGATAGAAAAATCACCTCTCGGGTACACTGCACACTATTTGGGTGACAGGTACAGTGAAAACCCAACCTTCACCACTATATAATTCATCCATGTCACCAAAAACCACTGTACCCCTAAAGCTATTGAAATAAAATACAAAATAAAAGGCAAAGAATTCATCTAGAGGAAAAACACAGTAACAAAAAGTGCTAAATAAAATGTGTAGTTAAGGATAGTTGGTGGTTGTTACATATTATCTATGAGAGAAAACTCAAATCCGACTGGTTTAAGCTAAAAGCATGCTCCTTGCTTCAGGGACAAGTAAATCCTGTGAATCCAATGCTATCCTTAGAAATCTCAGTCCGTTTCTCTCCATCTCTCTCTCCCCTTCCCCCTCCCTCTCAGCTCTGATTTCCTCTATGTGTTATTCCCACTTTCTCCTATTGCGGATGAACTTACATTACCTCGTATCTGGAGCGATGCCACCTCCAGCTCCAATTTGTATTCCCCCATTAGCCCAAACCAGGTTAACCCCACTAGCTTTAACTGAGAGTTTAAAGGAGGGATCTTAGCGTCCTTGATGGGCTCCTTTGCCCATGTCTGAACCAATCACCATGGCAATGAGAATGGGTCACTCTAATTGGCCATCCAAAGTCACATGATCACTCCTGTGGCTGGTGGGAAGTGCACTGTGATTGACAGCCCCATTGGGACCACATGGATAAGAAGTGGATGGTCCCCCCCAGGTTCTACCTAGATGAAACCAAGCATGTCTGCCCTACAGAAACAGAAAAGAGCTCTGGCTTGTATAACAACATCCGGTAGAGGAGTTCAGAGCAGAGGGAAAGCCCTGTTTGCTGATGTAGTTAGGGACATATTCCTGGGGGAGTGAGTGGTGACCTGGACTTTTCCATATGTTGAGAAGTTAGATCTGGCTAGGGTGTAGGATAGTAAGTCAGCTGGACTTCTCCTTGAAACTGTTTTCACATTATTTCAGTTTTCACATTATAAGATAGCCGAAGATTCCCTAGTGACCCTTGCGTGGCATAAGAGCCCCCTCCTGCGTGCTGACTGCCCTGCACGCGCCCACTGTCGGTGCCTATTACAGCACATGTGCAGGCTTCTCGTCACTACCCACACGGAAGCTCCCTGGTCTCTCCAGATTATGCCTGTGGGGCTAGTGGACGAGTGGGGCTTGTGGACTCTTGCCGACTTCTGCTTTTTGCTTCGAAATGCAGACTTTGGGTGACCTCACGATTCACTTCTTGTTTCAAACATTTCCACTTTCCCTGGATTTTATGTGTGTCACTGAAAAGAGAGAGTTCCCCCATGTACCTACTGAGGCCCTTTTTGAGAAAGGGAGAAGTTGCCTTACTGAGACTGGGTAACACTTGGGTGTTTCCATCCAGAGACGAGCACCACCTTCTCTCCTTCTCCAAAATCAAGTGGGCGCCAGGGCGAGAACAGACCGTAGCATAGACAACAGGAAGGAAGGAAGGAGAAAAGAAGGAAGAAAAACATGTAAGAGCATCCATAAAGGGAGGTGGTTTCACACGCACGGGGGCTCTCATTCCAGACCACCTGGGTTCAAAGCCTGCCTCAGCTAAACAGCTGTGTGTCTCTGAGCAAGTCATTTAGCCTCTCTGTGCCTCAGACTCTTTGTTGGAGATAGTGATAGTACCTACCTCCATTGAAAGATGTAATGTGTTAATTAAACAGGCTGGCATAGTAGTTGAAATAGTTAACGTGTTGCTCTTTAAAGCTCTGGGAACAACACCTGCCTTACTCTCTAGCGCATCCTAAGCATTAACTCACTTTATTTGGACACCAAGGCAGAGGATTGGGGGGAGAATGTTCATATCAAACATTCATTGGGTGCATCAGTGGTGGCAAGCACAGCGTTTTTGCCAGTGGGGCTACGGCAGTGAGTAAAGAGACAAAGTCTTGGCCTCATTGAGTGTACATTCTAGCGGAGAGGGAGAGGAAATGTGTATGAATAGACAACACGTGGCGGTGGGGGTGGGGGAGCGGTGCTGAGCTCCCCAGAGAGCATCGTGGCAGCACGAGAGGGCCAGCTCATGGCAGGCGGGGACAGTCAGGTGCTGTTTGGGCAGGAAGGCTCCCTGGAACAGAGAGCTGCAAGGGAGAGAGGGACAGTCAGGGAGGGCACACTGTGCAGAGGGCATAGCCGTGGCAAAGATGGAGCCTGAGTGTGCTTGGTGCCTTCTGGAAAGTAGAGTGTATGTTCTGAGATGAGGAAGGGCATGGGGGACAGTGGTCAGAGGAGTGGGAGTGACCGGAAACACTGAAGGTCACCAAAGCCACGGAGGGGCGTCGACCTCCGCTTGGAACCATGTGAGAAGACACTGTGGGCTTGGATCTGGGCATGACGTGGCCTGACTTCTTTATGTTTTATTTTTATTTTGTTTTAAGTCCCGGGGTGCGTGTGCAGGATGTGCAGATTTGTTCCATAGGTAAACGTGTGCCATGGTGGTTTGCTGCACCTATGAACCCATCGCCCAGGTATTAACCCCAGCATGCATTAGCTGTTTTTCTCTAACGCTCTCCCTTCTCCTGCCTGACCCCCCCAAGAGGGCCCCAGTGTGTGTTGTTCTCCCCCATGTGTTCATTTGTTCTCATTGTTCAGCTCCCACTTTTAAGTGAGAACATGTGGTGTTTAGTTTTCTCTGCCTGCGTTAGTTTGCTGAGGATAATGGCTTCCAGCTGCATCCATGTCCCTGCAAAGGACATGATCTCGTTCCTTCTAATGGCTGCATAGTATTCCATGATATATATGTACCACATTTTCTTTAGACAGGATCTTGCTCTGTCACTCAGGCTGGAGTGCAGTGGCCTAATCTTAGCTCACTGCTTAGTGTCTAAGCTTTCTGAGCAGCTGGGATTACAGGCATGCGCCACCACAACTGGCTAAGTTTTGTACTTTTATCAGAGATGGGCTTTTGCCATATTGTCCAGGCTGGCCTCACTCCCCTGGGATCAAGGGATCCTCCCACCTCAGCATACCAAAGTGCTTGGATTGCAGGCCTGAGCCACTGCTCCTGCTGGCCTGATAGTTTTAAAGGAGGTCTTTGGCTTCTGTGTGGAGAATACACTAGAAAGCGCAAAAACGAAAGCCCAACAGCAGGGAAGAGGCTGCCACAGTAATTCCAGCCTCCAGGAGACGGAGCTTGGCCAGAGCAGTGGCCGTGGAGTGGCCACAGGTGGCTGTGGTGACCTTCCAATTTGAGGTGCTGGCTTCAGCCTGGTTTTGGACTTAAAAGGATGTGCAGAATCCAAGGTGGCACCATCGATGTGGTGACAGCAACCTGCGGATAACTTGGAGGATGAGCAGGTTTAGGGACAGAAGCAGAAATTGATGTGTATGGTTTAGACATGCTGCTGACCTGGCTTGGGTGGCTTTGGGCTGTGGTTAGGGTATTGTAACCTACTAGGACTAATTCTGGATGCCTTTCTAGAGACAAGCTCTGGTTTTCATATCCTGAATGCTCCTGTTCTGTTAGGATAACACACTCAATTGTAAAATGAAATGTACTTTTAAAATATTTCCAATGGGCCGGGCATGGTGGCTCAAGCCTGTAATCCCAGCACTTTGGGAGGCCGAGACGGGCGGATCACGAGGTCAGGAGTTCGAGACCATCCTGGCTAACATGGTGAAACCCCGTCTCTACTAAAAAATACAAAAAGCTAGCCGGGCGAGGTGGCTGGCGCCTGTAGTCCCAGCTACTCGGGAGGCTGAGGCAGGAGAATGGCGTAAACCCGGGAGGCGGAGCTTGCAGTGAGCTGAGATCCGGCCACTGCACTCCAGCCTGGGCGACAGAGCGAGACTCCGTCTCAAAAAAAAAAAAAAAAAAAAAAATCTAAACTAAAATAAAATAAAATATTTCCAATGATATTTAAGTTAAGAAGAAAATGATTACGGAAATTCAGTGTGAGTCAAAGAAAGTGGTTTAATGAGTTTCATTAACACTCCTGATTAAGACCTTTCATCCAAGTGTCGGATGATCCTCACATTTGAAACGCTGAAAACCGGAATTTATAATGGGGACATTGCAAGAATTTAGTTCGGCAAATGGGATTACAGTGATACCTTTTCTGTGAAAAGTTAATTGAGTTTAAATGAAGGCAATTTGGCTGAAGTGAACAAATCAAATGGGTGGTGGGGCTGGGGGAGCCAGTGGATAACCTGAGACAAATGAATCCCGTCGGAATAGGGACAGTTTGGAAAATGATCTAGACATAGGGAAATTGGCTAAGTGTTCCCATATTTAATTAGGTAATAAGTCGTTCCTTGGCAGGGACATTTCTGCACATGCATTTGAGTCACGGCGGGGATCTGTGCTGTCACAGTGTGATAAAACTTGCCCCTTTTAGAGCACCATTTTTTATCAGAGAATTTCAACAGGGATGCGGATCAATTCTGTTCCTGAGCATATGCATGCGTCATACACCAAAAGTAAAATGCGAAGGCCCCCTCAACCGTCTGAATGACCCGTACTCTAGGCCAAGGGCGTTTCACAGTTAACCTGAAAATCGATTTTAGGCCGTGATGGAAGAAGGGGTGGGACATGCCTCATTACCCCCTCCAGCGTTCACCTCAGCTCGGACCTTAAGTCTGATAAGAAACATTGACAATCGATTCTCTCTAAAGCCTGCTATTTGGAGGCTTCACCTGCATGACAAAAACTTTGGACTTCACAACCCCTGATGTCAACCCAGTTATTCCTTTCTGCTGATGATAACTCTCTCAACCCACTGCCAATCAGGAAGTTTTCCATCCACCTATGACCTGGTATCCTCCACTTCGAGTTGTCCTGCCTTTCCAGATCAAACCCATGTAAATCTTACATGTGTAGATTGATGTCTTATGTCCTCCTAAAGTGGCAAGCTGTACCCAACCGTCTTGGGCACATGTCAGGGCCCCCTAAGGCTGTGTCACAGGCACATCCTTTATCTTGCCAAAATAAACGTCCTAAATTGATCATGACCTATCTCAAATACTTTTGGGATCACAGTATATATTTGTATGTATGTATATACATAGATGTGCGTTTTAAATGACTTAAATACACGATGACTTTAATGGTCAGAAGGCTGTACAATGTTTAAGGAATTTGATTCTCACTATTTGATTCCTCTTCTCTTCTGGTTTTTGAAGGTTAGCTGTAGTAGAATTGAGTAGTTTTAAGAGAACATATAGTCTGCAAAGCCAAATATATTAACTGTTTCAACTTTTACAGAAAAGGTTTGCCAGACCATAGGATGGAACATTGACTAGCACAAAACCAATAGTGCAAAAGCAATATCTGTTAAGCGAACAAACACATTAGGTAAATTTTGTCTGGGAATAGGGTTCCAATTGCTTTCTGATGTTGGTATGATGGCTGAAGCATTACTACTCTGGCCTCATTATTATTTTGCTTTAATAATGTAAAAATGATTTTAGATATTATTATTTTTTAAAACAGCAAAAACAAAACCCTCACAATTACGAGTCCAGAGATGAGCACGTGAGCACACAATCTTTTTAAAAACTTACTGGAATAGGACCCTCGCAGCTGTAACATATTTTATATTCATGGCATTTCACGTTGGCTTATGTAATTAAATTTTACGCCTCCAGGCACTGTGTTTAGCAGGCTCCCTAGGTCATCTCAGGCCCTCATAACACCACCCAGTAACTGTGGCTTTCTTCATTTCACGGATTGAGAAGTGAAAGCACAGGCAAGTGAAGTGCTGAGGTCGAGGCCACAGAGCTATGAGGTACCAGAAAGCATCAGACTTGAGATCTGAAATGAGGCCAGTCAGCTTCCAAAGTCACGTCCCCATCTGCTGTGCCTTGAATATGTGTGTCCCCCCAGAATTCATACGAACCCCCAGGGTGATGTATTAGGTGGTGCGGCCCCTGGGAGGCGATTAGGTTAGGAGGGTGGAGCCTCATGAATGAGATTACTGCCCTTATGAAGAGACGTATCCGAGAGATGCCTCGCCCCTTCCACCAGGTGAGGATGCAGCAAGAAGGTGCCATCAATGAACCCGGAAAGGTCCTCTAGTGTGAGGCACCATCGATGGCACCTTGACTGTAACTCTTGATTCATCAATGGCACCTGTGACTCCATCTCGTATCAACAAATAGAACCACACTGCTGCCCCCTTCAGTGAAAAAGAAGCCTCAAGACCCCTCAGGAATAGTGTATACAAGATCTGCCACATCTGAAACTTGCAGCCTCTGGAACAGTAAGACATTTCTGTTGTTTATGAGCTACCATGTATGTGGCATTCTGTTAAAGCGGGCAGAATGTACTAAGACAACATCTCATGGATGGACAGCTGGGGTACAGGGAGGTGAAGTGAGAACCTGAGGCCTGACGCAACAACCAGGTTGAGTAGGTGGGAGAAGGCCTTCCTGGGAATGTCTCTTAACCAAGTCTAGCGGCGAGGGTTTCTCTTTTTAGGATCCTTTAATTCTTTTCCATTCTTCATTTTTACATTAACCTTGAAAGCAGAGCCAGTGGTTCTGAATCGTTGGCACCATGGCCTTGTTTTTCTCCATCAGTTCTTACCTGCAGGCTTCACCCACACCCATGGGGTTCACAAAATTCTTTTTTTATTTTGCATCTCAAGGACAAAGCAATTTTTATTTTGCATCTCAAGGACAAAATAAAAATTGCTTCCAGAACTGTGGCGGTGTAGGAGTCTGAGAAATGCACTGCCTGTCCTCCAGCCCCGGTGATTTGGGGAAGACAAAAGAAGGGAACACGAATGATGCATGCAGAAAACAACAACAAAAAATAAACAAAAACCCACAAACAAATATACAACAGTAACAAAATCCAATGTACTTCGTCTCCTTGTCTACTCAGCCTCCTTACATCAGCTTTTGCTCATACAGTACAAACTTCAACAATAACAAAAACCACATGCACATAATTGTATTAGTCCGTTCTCCCGCTGCTAATAAAGACATACCTGAGACTGGGTACTTTATAAAGGAAAGAGGTTTAATTGACTCACAGTTCAGCAGGGCTGGGGAGACCTCAGGAAACTTACAGTCATGATAGAGGGGGAAGCAAATACGTCCTTCTTCACATGGTGGCCGCAAGGAGAAGTGCCGAACAAAAGAGGGCAAAGCCCCTTATAAAACCACCAGATCTTTTGAGAACTCACTCACTATCCCAAGAACAGCTGCATGGGGGTAACCACCCTCATGATTCAGTTTCCTCCCGCTGGGTCCCTCCCACGACACATGGGGATTATGAGAACTGTAATTCGAGATGAGATTTGGGTGGGGACACAGCCAAACTATATCAGTATTTAAGTCTATGATGTCATCTCTCGTATCAGCAAATACAACCACACTGCTGTGCCTCTCAATGGAAGAGAAGGCCAAAGACCCCTCAGGCATGGTGTCCCTCTGCGGATAACATGTATTCCTCCTCTGGTTCCGTGCCGATCTGCCTTGGGTTTCATGTAAGCAAATACTGAATGATGAGATTGGGGCGCTGATGCATCCGAAGCAGCTGAAGGCTACCACAACTTCTTCAGCTTTCGCTTAATTCATTGTGAGTCTCAGCATGCAGGTTTTCTGGCATTATGGCATCTATCCCATTTATAGTGAAACGATAATTTCGGCTTTCTTCTATATTTACCCACCAAACAAGGAAGTAGAACAAAAGTGTCGCAGCCTCAGCCTCTTGTTTTCTAATGTGTTGTTTTGTTTCTCCTGTTTTGTAAGGGTTGACTTCGCTTAGTGTTTCTTGAAACTGGTCATTGCACATCTAAATGCCTTCCTGGGCCAGGCAGGTGACAGGAATGTGGGAAGGGCCAGTAGAGAGGAGCTGCCACTCAACTCAAGCCAGTTCTGGCTCTGGGACAGTAGCAAATCTGTGTTCTCACAGCCATTTTATTTTATTTTATTTTTATTATTTCACTGAGACAGCGTCTTGCCCTGTCATCCAAGCTGGAGTGCAGTGGCACTCGACCTCCTGGACTCAAGTGATCCTCCCACCCTGGCCTCCCAGGGTGGGACCACAGGCATACACCACCACACCCAGCTAGTTTTTCTTTCTTTTTTTTTTTTTGAGATGGTGTCTCACTATACTGCCCGTGCTGATCCCAAACTCCTGGGCTCCAACAATCCCCCCACACCGGCCTCCCAAAGTGCTTGGATTACAGGTGCAAGCCACCATGCCTGCCCTCATGGCCTTATTTTTTTTTTTTTTTTATAATTTAAATGTAATTACAAATTAAGCTATTTCTGGGCCAAAGTCACCATATCTGTGATGATGAACTAAAAACCCTCCTTTTGTAAACTTTCACCTAAAAAGCCAGATATCAGAAGAAATGAGCTTGACAGAAGACTCCTCCCTGATGATGAGGTTGCTATGGACTCCAGAGTCTGCCTAGAGGTGAAATAATTCAGTGATTCATCCCCAGAGAAAATCCACATTTCCCTGTTCTAGAGCCTGCCTAGGAGTGAAATAATTCAGTGAATCATTTCCAGACCGAATCCAAATTTCCCTGTTCTGTGTTTGTGCCGTGTGACAGTAGATAGTAGTGTCCAGTCTCACGTTGGCTATTGTGTTGCCATATAATACAGTGTTAGGTAATATTGTGTGTCAGGGGGACTTATTTTCATTGGAACCATGAGACATTTATTCAAGTGTGCTTTTGATTGCAAGAGATATAAAGACGGGAATGCAGGGGCCAGGGTAGATGTATTGATTCAGTTAGAGGTTAGAAATGGAAGATTCTCAGGGCAAAGAGAGGTGTTTAGTTTGCCCTATACATTAAACATTAACTAGAACATGGCTAGCTTTTAAGAATCAAGATATGTCACATGAAATTCACATATTTCATATCATTTGGATTCTGGGGAGAGCTGGAATTCCTGGGTGTGCACAGCTGTGACTTGCAGCTGCGGCCGTGGTTAGGCAGGGCATGTGAGTGTGGGTCCTCGTTTTCCATAGTCCCCGCCCAGCCTGCTTTCAATCATTTCTTCTGTTTATCTGGACCCTGTAGACATCTGAGTTTGTAACTAGTGGATTAGGTTTTGCTTCTTCCTCGAAGAATTTTGTACTGCCGTTTGCCATGGCAAAGACACTTTAGAGACATCGGTGATTGGGATTTAAACTCCAGATAGAACTGTTTGAACTAAGAGGGATTATAGCAGAGTGATTGCATCTGACCCTATCGGTTATCAAGCATTTTATTATATTTTTCCTTTGCAAATGAACTCAGGGTGACCCAGGTCATTCGTGACTAAGATTTCACCCACCTTCCCATCATCTTTGCAGCAGGACATCACTCCCTCTGGCTTTGAGCTCACTGAGCTGTGGGAACTATCTCAGAAACAGCTTACTTCTGGACATCCAATGATGTGAGAAAAATCAGTCCCTCTTTGGGTAAGCCACTTTACTTAGGTTTCTGTTGTTTGCAACAAGTGCAGTCCTCACTGATAGAGGGTTCAAGAGCATGGGTTCTGGAGCCAGTCACCTGGGTTCTCCAGACAGTACCCTGGGTTCTGGAGACACTCCCCTGGGTTCTAGAAACAGTCACCTGGGTTTTGGAGTCAGTCCCCCAGGTTCTGGAGCCAGTCCCCTAGGTTCTGGAGACAGCCACCTGGGTCATGGAGTCAGTCGCCTGTGTCCTGGAGCCAGCCCCTAGGTTCTGGAGACAGTCCTCTAGGTTCTGATGCTGACTTTTCAATTCCCTAGAAGTTGCTGCAAACCACATCCGTTTACTTCCTGCCATTTCCAGCCTCCTTCATAGTTTAAACTGGGGACATGTGACTGAGTTCTGGCAAGCAGCGATGTGAACAAAAATGACATACTGCTGCTGGTCCTGGACACATCAGAATGGGTGTGCCTTCTCCAATCTTATCTTCCCCAATCACAACAAATGTGGAAGACGCTCTGTTGAGATGACAGTGCGTGTTATTCTCTGTTTGCATGAGGATGGAGCAGATCCAGGAGACAGTGGATAGAGGAGCAGCTCCAGCAACTCACATGAGACCTCTGTTACAATGCAGGAGTTCAGGGTTTATCTCTTATAATATTTAGGTTAAATTACCAGACAAATTCAGAAATCGATAATAGAAGTCAGGTGCTTTCAAAACAAAAACCTAAACCAAGGCAGTGACTTGGCAGTTACGTGCCAAAGTGATGGGGTGAGCTGTTTCCTGAAATGTGTCTAACCACCTGGGACCCTGTGCCTAACCAACTCATAGTTCTAGGAGAAAAGGTTTAATATCAGATTGTTAGTATTTTATGTTTGGCAAGTTATTAAACAGAACAGAGGGGCTCAGGACAGAATCATGTTTGCAAGACGAAATGAGGGATAGAGGGATTTCTGAAATTCAGGGCCTTAGAAAGTTGAAAAAACAGACTTTGTCTAGACATGAAATGTTAAGATATTAGATTGACAAAGCCTTTGGGCAACAAAAGCCCAGGTCTTTTTTTTGGCGGGGAGTGGCGTGGACGGAGTCTCACTCTGTCGCCAGGCTGGCGTGCAGTGGCGCAATCTTGGCTCACTGCAACCTCTGGCTTCCGAAAAGCCAGGGTCTTTGATTTAGGGGCAAAAGGTCAGACTAAGTGTATATCAGATGAAATGCTTGGGGGCAAAGGCCAAATTAAGAACATGTCTTCCCACTTTTTGGAGAGAGGTATGGGACTAATAAAGAAATAAGATGAGTCTCAGAAATATATATATTTTTAAAAAAGAACTCTGGGTATAATTAATAGATTATAGAACAGACCAGAAGCAAATACATTTTACGTTTACTAAGCTTTAATCCTATAAGAGTAAGTCTACGACATTACTACATTTGTAAGGGAATTGCCCTGTCAAATAAGTCATTAGCCCAGTTTTAAAAGGTTTTCACTTTTATTTTTATTTTTTATTTTTATTTATTTTTTTACTGCTTAAGATGTGAAACAATTCTCAGTCCCCCACGTGTCCAGCAGCAGGAAGCAGACTGAGGAATTTATGCAACTTGGCCAGGAGGCATTCCTTATTCTCAACATCTACTGTGGATGTTGACAAGGGGGAGGATGGAAAGGGCAGAGCTGCAAGAGAGCAGAGAAAAGAGCCACAGGCAGTGATGGACAGGGAATTCCTCCCCTTAGTAAGATCAGCCAGTGAACAAGGATACCCCCCAAACTCAGTGTAGGGAGACCTTACAGGGCCTGTCATCGAAATGTCATGGGTGTCACAGCCCATGGTCTGCTGTGTGCTCCACAGATCTCCTTTCGCAAATGAGTGCATCTTCCTTCTTCTGTCCTTGGTCCACCATCGCAGGTTGGGTCTAGGGTGGAGATCAGTTGTCTCCTTTCTATGAAGAGCCACACCTCCACAGGGTACTGCACCCGGCCACGGTCCAGTGTCTGCGTTGTGAGCTGGATGGAGTGAGAGCATGAGACCTGGGGGTGTTTTTCCTAGTGGGAACAGAATGGGAGCTGTTAAATGTATTCTTCAATGTGTAGGAAGAAGGGGCCAGAAGATGGTTTTTGCTGAGGGTTTATGCTCATCCAATAGCCCTGTGCTCCCCTGCATCTCCAGACTTTCCCTACAATTGGGTTGAGGCCACAAGACAACATTCTAGCGGATGGAAATATGAGCATAAATGATGAATTATCTCTAGTTCAGGGAACTTCAGTATCAGGGTGCCTCCTCCATTCCTCTTCTCCCATGATGGAGTGAACCTGGAAGCCCTGTGTTGAGATGGTGGCATTGTAAGGTAGAGGGAGCCTGGATCCTTAAGTCACCAGATGGAGGAGAGCCCCAGTCAACACCCACTGGACTTGTAAGTGAAAAAGTTTGTTGTGCTAAGCTACTTACACTTAAAATATGGGCCCCCAAGCTTCCAGGAGTAAAGAAGTAACTGGGAAAAATATCCATAACCCCCATTTCAGATGTAGACAAGGAGGATCATAGAAAAAGGAAGAACCTTTCAAAATGTCAAGAGCTCTGGACATTTACAGATAAGGGAATTCTTCCCAAATGGCAGAACCCGCACGTGAACTGAGGGTAGCTAGTGTTAATTACCATGAAAAATACACTCGTTAGATGATCTCGCTGAAGCAAGTTAGGTCCCCTTTCCACATCTTTGTTTTCTTAAACGTAAAATCTAGACACGATCGTACCTACATCATAGGATGTTCTAAGAACAAACTATGTGGAGAGAGCTATGGTTAGGGTCTGACACATGGTAAATGCAAAAATAAAAAGAAAGAAGGGAAGAAAAAGAAAGGAGGGCAGTGAGGCAAGCAGGCGTCTAATGTTTTTCAAGCAAACCTGGTTTGAATTCTGCCACAGATGTTTTTGGACTCCTGGGGTGCAGCTGAGATCTTGAGTTTGGGGATTAATGAGTATTACGATTCTCCCCGATCTAGGTGAATGCACGCTTCTCCCTGGGGAGCAGTTTGGACCAGTGCCTTGATCTGTCTGTTATCAGAATGTTTGTTCAGTGTCAGACTAATGTACTTTTGCAGTACTTAACCTAATTGCCCTGTAAATCCCTGCGATTATATGCTGTTTACTTCCTAATATGTCCTAGGAACAAGTTCGTCATTCACTTAAGGAAGAAGACAGCAGCCTTCTAAAGTTTTTTTTTTTTTTTTTTATGTTAACATCATCAATTACTTACTTGCTTATAATTCAAGAAATAGAGCCCACATATTCATAAATCTGGCGATTTAAGTGATGCTGGACACGGCTCTATGGAAGCAATCAGGGCTGTTCCTCCCAGCTAGTTGTCTGGATGGTGGTTTCTCGGAGCACCTTTAACAGAAACCCAACCCCACGAGAATGAGCCAGACTTCTAGAAAAAGAAACTCCGGTATTTTGAGTTGTTTTAATGCTTTATGGAACTAGGTGATCAAGATGAAAGGAGAAGTGAAACTCCTATGTTAGAACAGGAAATTGACTCAATATATTAGGGAATAT
Source organism: Piliocolobus tephrosceles (assembly GCF_002776525.5). Classification (NCBI taxonomy): domain Eukaryota; kingdom Metazoa; phylum Chordata; class Mammalia; order Primates; family Cercopithecidae; genus Piliocolobus; species Piliocolobus tephrosceles. The sequence goes on along the minus strand of NC_045443.1, from coordinate 127,245,949 downwards.
AGTTGTTGAAGCTATTTAGGGAGATTGGGGTACAGGGTTTAAGATAGAAGAAGGTATAATGCATGTGTCAATTCAATCAATTCAATAATGTACTGCTTTTCTCTCTCTCTTTTTTTTTTTTTTTTGAGGCAGAACCTTGTTCTTGTCGCCCAGGCTGGAGTGCAATGGTGCAATCTCAGCTCACCGCAGCCTCCGCCTACTGGGTTCCAGCAATTCTGTTCTCCTGCCTCAGCCTCCTGAAGTAGCTGGGATTACAGGCACCCGCCACCACACCCAGCTAATTTTTGTATCTTTTAGTAGACATGTTCATTCACTGTGTCGGTCAGGCTGGTTTTGAACTCCTGACCTCAGATGATTCTCCTGCCTCGGTCTCCCAAAGTGTTGGGATTACAGGCCTGAGCCACTATGCCCAGCCTTCTCCTCTCTTTTCACTTTATTTAGTCCTAAAGGAAAGAGGATGTCATTGTTGTCATGAGCTGTATGTAGCCCACGCCCCTTTCTAGGACAAGGATTGAGGGACAAAGCCCCAATGGGGAGTGTGTTCCCTGAGGCCCTGGTCTGTCTGTGTCTTTAATCATATTGTTTTTTACTGGCAGATCCACGCTGTAACAGGGGTGTGGTTTCCATTCTGCATCGCTGTCCAGGGCAGCGCACAGAGATCCAGAAGGGTGGGCCTCTGACTCGGGAAGAGGGGCCCGACCTCTTCGTGTGATGAGGAGACCCTGGCCCTTGTCCAGTGTGTGGACCAGAGCATGAACAACATAGTACAGAACCTTGGCTCAAACACTCACCTGCCAGTCCAGCATTTGCGGTTGGGAGGGCACCAGCCCTTTCCCTGGTTTGATCAAGGCTGAGTCCAAGCCTTGCTAATGACCAGGATTGACTGCCCAGTCATGGCGTCATTGTCAGTTTTCCTGTCGCTTTTTAAGAGGCCTTTGTCTCTTTCAGGACGCCAACCATGCCACGGGGGAAAAGGATGGGATGAGTCCTTGGCAAGACTCTGTGTAGCACTACGTCCTACTCTAAGAAGGGTAGACTTTTCTTTCTCGTGATGTGTTGACGAGTCTTTCATATAGTGGTTCTCAGAAGGTGGTTCCCAAACCATCGATATTAGCATCACCTTGGAACGTATGAAAAGTGAACAACTTGGCTGGGCGCAGCGACTCACTCCTGTAATCCCAGCCCTTTGGGAGGCCGAGGCAGGCAGATCACCTGAGGTCAGAAGTTCAAGACCAGCCTGACCAACATCTTGAAATCCCATCTCCATTAAAAATATACACACAAAATTATCTGGGCATGCTGGCGGGCACCTGTAATCACAGCTACTCAGGAGACTGAGGCAGGAGAATCGCTTGAACCCGGGAGGTAGAGGTTGCAGTGAGCCGAGGTTGTGCCATTGTGCTCCAGCTTGGGCAACTAGAGCGAGACTCTTTAAAAAAAAAAAAAAAAGGAACAATTTGAGGGCCCAGCTCAGAGCCCAGACCTACTGAGTTGGAAAATTTGGGGTGGGGCCTAGGAATCTGTATTTGAACAAGGCCACCAGGCAATCTGAGTGCGAGTGAACTTTGAGAACCGCTGTTCTTATAGGTTCCTTGGCAGCCAAACCAGGAGGAGGTTTGTTTGGTAATTGTAGAATAGGAAGAAATGAGGATGCTAAGCATGACAGACGGAGAAAGGCCGGAGCTGATGGCTTCATCAACTTGGATTTTTTGGGCTTATCCATAGAGGCTGCCTGCTTTTCTATGGAATATGTAGGTTCTTTCTTACCTGTGAACTCGACATGATTTTCTCAGAAACAGTGGCTATCAAGGAGAATACTTAGAGGTTTCAGAAGAAAATCAACTGCATTTCCATCCAGCGAACAAGCCAATCTCTCATCAACAGTGCCAAAGATTTGCCAAATACGGAGCTTTGGTTGTCTAAGCTCTGTCCTGTCTTAGAGCCTTTTTACCCTTTGTAATGACAACTGAACCTTCGTTCATCATCCACATAGTTAGGCCTCATTTTTGCAGATTAAAAACAGCAACACCTCCTAGTCCACACTGAAATTAGGACGGGTTTCTAAAGGGAGACTGTCTGTCTCCTGGTCTGGACATCACAGCTCACTCCCTGCAGAAAAGCTGGTATTTTGATAGTCTTTGCAAACTCTTCTGGTCTGTTAATTGAAAAGCCAGTGCATTTCAAGTGAGTGAACAGAGTTCTTATTTCCGCTGCTTCAGGATGAAGAGGGGTGAATAAAACTCCTTAAAACACGCTTCGCTGTTCCTTCACAGCGATTTTAGTTTAAAAGCCAGGGATTTGTGGGTGATTATTCTGTTCTTCTTGCAATGTGTTATCTGTTTTTCCCCCACAGCAATCAATATTTCACAGACTCTACAGAAACAACGCTGATCTGTCGGCTCCTCCCCTGCCACAGTCAGCACATTCACTGGGGGCTGAGTGTGATTATCTGGTACAATATACTTGAGCAATAGTGATTCCGGGCTTGGAAGTTGATGGGTGGAATTAAAAGCTGGATTTATGCCATGGGAAACTCAGTAAGCAGCCTCTACATCTTAGAGGGTGGTGGGGGAAAGCCAGTAAGAAATCTACAGGTACTGTAAAACACAGAAAAAGGCATTTAAAAATACGCCTTCGTTTTGGAATTGGTCTCTATTCATCTATTCATTCTGTAGTCGGTCATTCTATTTATTGAGTGAACACTCAGTGTGTGCAATCAAGGATTAACTGCACCAGAAAAAGGCTTGGCCCTTTATCTGGGCTCCTGCATGGTAGCCTCTAAGCCCTTGGAATTTCCTGCCTGTTAAGAGTATCTTTGTTTACCTGGAGACCTTGGCCAAGACAGATAGTCTAGGCTAAAAATGAATTTCTAGTGGAGGCCTTGATCCACCCAACATCGACTCATCTCTGGAGGAGCTGGAGGTTGAGGTCGGCCTTGCAGGTGGTCAGCCCTGACTGTGGGAGCAACTCTTTGTAGGGAATTCTGCACACCAGGCTCCGGAGGGGTTTCCCCAGTTAGCAGTCCTCTGTGCTTGTGATCACAAGTTTTTACTGCGAGGAATGAGCCTGCTCTGCATGAGCCACTGGGAGATAACTGGAAGTTCCACACCCAGGCTCCCAGAGATCCTGCCCTAAGCACCTTTTCTTTCTTGTTGCTGATTTTAATCTGTATCATTTTGCTATAATAAACTGTGATGGTGAGGATACCAACTTTGCCACACTCTGTGAGTTCTTCTAACAAATTGTTGAACAAGGTAATCTTGTGGCCCTCCCCAGTTGCAGAGTGACTATTCAAAAAAAAAAAAAAAAGAAAAAAGAAAAAGAAACTAAGGTAGCAGTGGAAACACAGATGAGAACACAGTTTCTTCATTTCCAAGATAGACAAGGAAAGTAACAATGGCAGAAAAGCATAATAAATGCTCTTTGGAAATCCAAGAGAATGAACAATGCACCTGCCACCTCTCACTGTCTGTTCTATGAGTAAATGCATTCTTTAGAATAAGGTAGCATTCTGAGAGTTACACTATATAGCAAGCATATTGGTAGAGAGTTCTTGAATCAGATAATATACTCAGATGTTTAAGATATGTAATTTTTATTCTCCCCAATTTAATGTGACTTCTTTTTCTTGCCTCTCACTTTCTACCCAAGTGGGCAGAAAATTATCTCAGTTACAAGTAACTTAGTGTCTTTTTGTTAGTCAGTTCTGAGTTCTCCTTATCCTTCCCAAAAGTTGCTTCTAAGTTTCAGGTATTTTTTGTAGTGCCTGTAGTGGGGTTGGAGTGACGGAGGATGATGTTGGTGGGGTCACTGGTTCATCTTGTCCAGCCTGATCCTCCACTGTCCGTCTGCTCACATCAGAGCCTTATCATTGCTCTGTTACTTGCCAGGTCTCTCACTGAGCTCGCCCACACCATCTCAGGGATGCAAGAGATCTTAGCTGCTTCTGTGTGTGGCTCCGGGGCTGTGGCAGACTCTGAGGCTAACTTAGGGACTCTCTACCTACATACATATGACAGACCTAGATATCCCCTCATGTATCTTTTGTCAATTCCCCCAAGCCCTACTCAAGGAAGACTGTGGAGTCTGTGGATCGGCTCGATCAACAATTGCCCCAAGCCCCTCTGTAGCTTTCTGAACTAGAGTGAATGGAAACTAAAATGACATTTCCACTGTCATAGCTGGGGTTCCATCTAGAATCAAGGTACCGTTCTACTCTGAAGGCACCCCCGTGAAGACCCAGGGAGAGATGTCAGCACCATCCCAGTGAAGACTGTGCTGTGCAGAGAAAGTATCTTTTTTGTTTTATTTTTGTTTTTTGATTTTAGTAAGCACAGTAGCTGAGGGTTGAAGTTCTTCCTTCCACCTCAATGGTATGTTGACTATTAATTCTCTAACATACACAGCCACCCAGGAGGCCACAGTACAGCAGGGGAGTTGCAGCTGGGGCAGCTCTGTGGGGTGGCTGAGCCAGGTTCCTGGCTGTTTTCTTGGCTGTATTGTTTCTGGCTTTGTGGAATCTAAGCTTGTTTACTTGTGCCTTGCAATATGGCTGCTGTTAACTGCAAACCACAACTCTGACCCATGAATAAAAGATACATGAGAAATCCCATTGACAGTTTATTAATTTACAATGGAAAAAATGACTGTCAAGGGTTCCACATGAATATTTGCCCATCAGCACACTTTCTCTCTATCCACAAATATCTATATGTGTATGTGTATATATATATTTGTGTGTGTGTGTGTGTATTTTTGTGTGTGTATATGTGTGTGTATATATGTGTGTATATGTGTGTGTGTGTGTATATGTGTGTGTATATATGTGTGTATATGTGTGTGTATATATGTGTGTATATATGTGTGTGTATATGTATGTGTATATGTGTGTGTATATGTGTGTGTATGTGTATGTGTGTATATATGTGTGTGTATGTGTGTGTATATATATTTGTGTGTATATATGTGTGTGTATATATATACGTGTGTATATATGTGTATATATGTGTGTATATTTGTGAGTGTATGTATATATTTGTGTGTATGTGTGTGTATATGTGTGTGTATGTATATATGTGTGTGTCATATATGTGTGTATGTATATATATGTGTGTATGTGTGTATATATTTGTGTGTATATGTGTGTATATGTGTGTATATACATCTGTGTATACGTGTGTGTATATATGTGTATGTGTGTATGTGTGTGTGTATGTGTGTATATATTTGTGTGTATATATGTGTGTATATATATTTGTAAGCGTATGTATATATTTTTGTGTGTATATGTGTGTGTATGTGTATATGTGTGTGTATGTGTGTATATACATATGTGTGTGTATATATGTGTGTATATGTGTGTATGTATATGTGTGTATGTGCATATATATGTGTATATGTGTGTGTATATATATGTGTGTGTGTGTGTATATATATATAGAAGCCTAATTTCCCATAATAATTTAAAGGCTGCTTGTGGGGCATAAGATCATTCCAAGGGGAGCTGCTGTGTAATTTTCTAGTACTGGATGCAAGTGTCATTCGAGTACCATTCAGAAGAATATAAGATCAGGGCCGGGTGCGGTGGCTCACGCCTGTAATCCCAGCACTTTGGGTGCTACTGCACTCCAGCCTGGGCGACAGAGCAAGACTCTGCCTCAAAAAAAAAAAAAAAAAAGAATATAAGATCAGACAAGACCATTTTTTCCTGGATGTGAGACAGATGATAGAATTTCCGTATAACGTGAAAGATTTAAAGTAGGGTGCATGGGTGTTCTCCAGAGAATAAGTGGCCTCTTCCTTTGTGTTTTGCATATGTTTATTTTAGGCATGACTCAGGAGTCAATCTACAATACCATGATAAAACTTATGTCGCCACAAGTGCACATCAGTTTGATAACCATGCCCATCAAGTTCCAAGCATTTGGTGGCACACTGATGGGTTTTTGGTGTCACACAGGAGAATACAAACTACAAAACGCGTGGCCAAAAATCTGAAACTGAAACAATGATGAAAACATTTAAAAATGAGCCCCAACGAAGGTGTCTCATATTTATATCACTAGTATATTTTTAAGGGTAAGTGATTTACTTTTATACATATCTATACAATGAACAGAAAAATACTAAAATTAGCATACTGAGAGATTACTAAAGTGGGAAAGAGGTTCTAAATAAGTATCTCGCATCTCCTCTTGTTCACTGCCCGTTCTCTCAATGCCAAGGCTATTTTAATTAAATTATTTTCTAGTAAGGTATGCATTTGTATTGTTTAATATTAAGTCTGCTAATATCGTCTTAATGTTGTGTCTTGGCTGAATCTCTGGAACTTGGAATTCATTTGAAGCTAGTCAAGCTTAGATAACGATAATGATAATTAAATCTCATGCTTCAGTATCTAAGTATGATAATGCTTCAGGCATAAGGGGAGGGAGTTTTCTTCCATCGATGCCACTTTCCAATTGGTTAGGTGCATTACAGTGATTTGAATGCATCTTTTCTTTCCTAATTCAACTGAAAACAATTACCAGAGGCTGGAAAGTTGGGTCAGGTTTGGAAATGATGACATCTGTTGTGTTGAATTAAAAATGACCTAAGCTACCACATGATCCAGCACTCGTGCTCCTTGGCATTTAGTCAAAGTAGTTGAAAACTCATGTCCACAAATAACCTGCACAGGGAAGTTTATAGCACCTTTATTCATAAATGCCCAAACTTGGAAGCAACCAAGATATCCTTCAGTAGGTAAATAAATAAACTATGATGCATCCAGACAATGGAATATATTTTTTAAAATTCTACTTTAAGTTCTGGGATACATGTGCTGAACATGCAGGTTTGTTACATAGGCATACATGTACCATGGTGGTTTGCTGCACCTATCAACCCATCATCTAGGTTTTAAGCCCTGCGTGCATTAGGTGTTTCTCCTAGTGCTCTCCGTCCCCCTTACCCCCAACTCCTTGATAGGCCCCGGTGTGTGATGTTTCCCTCCCTGTGTCCGTGTGTTCTCATTGTTCAACTCCCACTTATGAGTGAGAACGTGCAGTGTTTGGTTTTCTGCTCCTGTGTTAGTTTGCTGAGAATAATGGTTTTGAGCTTCATCCATGTCCCTGCAAAGGACATGAACTCATTCTTTTTATAGCTGCATAGTATTCCATGGTGTATATGTGCCACATTTTCTTTATCCAGTCTATCATTGATGGGCATTTGGGTTGGTTCCAAGTCTTTGGTATTGTAAATAGTGCTGCAATAAATACATGTATGCATGTGCCTTTATGGTAGAAGGATGTATAATCCTTTGGGTATATATCCATTAATGGGATTACTGGATCAAATGGTATTTCTGGTTCTAGATCCTTGAGGAATTGCCACACTGTCTTCCACAATGGTTGAATTAATTTACACTCCCATCAACAGTGTGAAAGTGTTCCTATTTCTCCATATCCTTGCCAAAATCTCTTGTTTCCAGACTTTTTAATGATTGCCATTCTAACTGGCATGAGATGGTATCTCATTGTGGTTTTGATTTGCATTTCTCTAATGACCAGTGATGATGAGCTTTTTTTCATGTTTCTTGGCCACATAAATGTCTTGTTTTGAGAAGTCAGGCAATGGAACGTTATTCAGTGCAAAAAACAAAGGAGCTATCAGGCCATGAAAAGACATGGAGGGAAACTAAAAAAAGAAAACATTTACCAAGGGCAAGAAGCCCATTAGAAAAGACTACATGCTATAAGATTTCAACTGCATCACATTTTGCAAAAGACGAAACCCGGGAGACAGTAGAAATGTCAGTGGCTTCCAGGAATTGGGTTGGGGAGAGATAGGCAGAGCACAGAGGATTTTTAGGACAGTGAGTCTACTCTGTATGATATGGTAATAGTGGGTACATTGTCGTACATTTGTTCAAACTCCTAAAATGTGTAACACCAAGTGCGAACCCTAACGCCACCTTTGGTCTTTGGGTGATAATGATATGTAGAGAGAGGTTCCTCAGTTGTAACAAATGCATATGGTTTAGCTCTGTGTCCCCACCCAAATCTCCTCTTGAATTGTAGTTGCCATAATCCCCTTATGTAGTTCTAGGGAGGGACCCAGTGGAAGGTAACTGAATCATGGGGGCAGTTACTCTCATGCTGTTCTCATGAGAGTAAGTGAGTTCTCACGAAATCTGATGGTTTTATTAGGGCCTTTTCCAACCCTTTTGCTCAGCACCTCTCCGGCGTGTTTGCTTTCCCTTCTGCCATGATTGTAAGTTTCCTGAGGCCTATCCAGCCCTTCATAACTGTGAATCAATTGAACCTCTGTACTTTACAAATTACCCAGTTTGGGTGTGTCTTTATTAGCAGTGTGTGAATGGACTAACACACACATGAACCCGCTGGTGCGGGATGTTGATGAGGAGGGCTGTGTGTGTGTGGGGAAAGGGATGTATGAGAAATCTCTGTACCTTCCTCTCAATTTTGCTGTGAATTTAAAACTGCTCTAAAAAACAAGGTCTGTTGAAAACAAAACTCATATGCCGCTGTGACTAATATCAATAGCAGGCCAACACATTTCTGCCTCAGGAGTTGGATGGAATAGGTATAAATCTACTATCTCCAGTTCGTCTTCTCCTCCCAATGTCTTTTATCTACTCTTCAGTTTCTCTTTTGTCTTAGTTTGCATATTATCATTGCCTTTTCTCCAGAATTTAAATCAATGAAATTCCAGGCAACATTTCTATCTGCTTTAGGAAATAAAATTCAGTGAGATCACTGATAGCGATTTGGGTATTTTTATTTCCTAGTATCCATCTTAGTTTTGGTACTCTGTTTTTGGAAAGGTGGAATACTGAGATATGGGTAGATGTCTGCACATTCTTAGCCTACAGTGTGGATATAATAATTGCATCCAGATGGTCTAGTTTTCAGGTTTTACTTTTCTACCTGATGGTTTTTAATGATAGAGTCGGCCCCTGTAGCTCTTCTGCCAGTGAAGAACCAAATCTTTGCTAAACTCTGTTCTATGTACTGAAGATAGGAGTGAATGGACTCCAATGAGAAAGACAAATAAATCGTTATAATACCACACAAAACAAGTGATAATGAAAGTACCAGCATAACTTATTTTATTGTGTTTTGCTTTATTATGCTTTGCAGATACGTTTTTTTTTTTTTTTTTTTTTTGATAAATTGAAAGTTTATGGCAACCATGCATTGAGCAAGTCTATAGGCACCATTTTTCCAACAGCATGAGCTCATGTCATCTCTGTGTCACACTGTGACAATTCTAGCAATATTTCAACTTTTCAGTATTATTATATTTGTTATGGTGATCTGTGATCTGTGATATTTCATGTTACTATTGTTTGTGGCTCCATGAACCATGCCCATGGAAGATTTTAACCCTAATTGATAAATATGTGTGTTCTGACTGCCCCACAGACCAGCTATTCTCCTATCTCTCTCCCTCTCCTCGTGCCTCCCGTTCTCTGAGACACAAAAATATTGAAATGAAGCCAGTTAATTACCCTACAATGGTCTCTAAGTGCTCAAGTGAAAGGAAGAGTTGCACATCTCACATTTTAAATCAAAAGCTAGAAATGATTAAGCTTAGTGAGGAATGCCTGTTGAAAGTGGAGACAGGCTGAAAGCTAGGTCTTTTGTATCATATAGTTGTTTTGAATGTGGAGAAAAAGTTCTTGGAGGAAGTTAAAAGTGCTACTGCAGTGAACACACATGATAAGAAAGTGAAACAACCTTCTTGCTGATATGGAGAGAGTTTGAATGGCCTAGATAGAAGATCAAGCTAGTCACAGCATTCTCTTAAGCTAAAGCCTTATCCTGAGCAAGATCCTAACTCTTCAGTTCTGTGAAGGCTGGGGGCAATGAGGAAGCTGAAGAAGAAAAGGTGGAAACTAGCAGAGGTTGTTTCATGAGATTTAAGAAAAGATGCAATCACTATGACATAAAAGTGCAAGGCAAAGCAGCAAGGGTGCTGATGGAGAAACTGCAGCAAGTTCTCCAGAAGATCTAGTTAAAATCATTGATTAAGGTGGCTACACTAAATAAAAGATTTTCAGTGTAAATGACACAGCCTTCTATTGGAAGAAGGTGCCTTCTAGGACTTTCATAGCTAGAGGGGAGAAGTCAGTTTCTGGCTTCAAAGGACAGGCTGACTTTCTTGTTGGGGGGTAATGCAGCTGGTGACTTTAAGTGAAGCCAACACACATTTACCACTCTGAAATTCCTAGGGCCCTTAAGAATTATGCTTAATCTACCCTGCCTGTGTTCTATAAATGGAACAACAAAGCCTGAATGACAGCACATCTGCTTACAGCATACATCTGTTTACTGAATATTTTAAGCCCACTATTGAGATCGGTTGCTCAGAAAAAAAGATGCTTTTAGAAATGTCACTGCTTACTGACAATGCACCTGGTCACCTAAGAGCTCTGATGGAGACACACAAGAAGATTTATGTTATGTTCATGCCTTCTCATGCAGCATTCATTCCGCAGCCCATGGATCAAGGAGTAATTTTGGCTTTCAAGTCATACATTTTATAAGGCTATGGCTGTCAGTGATAGTGATTCCTCTGATGGATTTGGGCAAAGTAAGTTGAAAACCTTCTGGAAAGGATTCGCCATTCTTGATGCCATGAAGAACATCGGCAATTCACGAGAGGAGTCAACATATCAACATTAACAGGAGTGTGGAAGAAGCTGATTCCAACCCTCATGGATGACTTTGAGGGGCTCAAGACTTTGGTGGAGGACGTCACCGCAGATGTGGTGGAAACAGCAAGAGAACTAGAATTAGAAGTGGAGTCTCAAGAGGTGACTGAATAGCTGCAATCTCATGACAAAATATGGACAGAGGAAGAATTGCTTCTTATGGATGAGCAAAGAAAGTGGTTTCTTGAGATGAAATCTACTCCTGGTGAGGACGTGTGAACATTGTTGAAATGACAACAAAGGATTTAGAATATTACAAAGACTGATTTGATGACGCAACAGCAGGGTGTGAAAAGATGGACTCCAATTTTGAAGGAAGTTCTGCTGTGGGTAAAATGCTATGAAATGGCATTGCATGCTACGGAGAAATCTTTTGTCAAAAGAAGAGTCTATTGATGTGCGAACCTCATTGTTGTCTTTTTTTTTTTTTTTTTGGAGACGGAATCTCACTCTATTGCCCAGCCTGGAGTGCAGTGGTGCGATCTCAGTTCACTGCAAGCTCCTCCTCCTGGGTTCATGCCATTCTCCTGCCTCAGCCTCCCGAATAGCTGGGACTACAGGTGCCCGCCACCACACCCAGCTAATTTTTCATATTTTTAGTAGAGCCAGAGTTTCACTGTGTTAGCCAGTATGGTCTCGATCTCCTGACCTCATGATCCACCTGCCTCAGCCTCCCAAAGTGCTGGGATTACAAGCGTGAGCCACCGTGCCCGGCCTTGTTGTCTTTTTTTAAGACATTGCCACAGCCACCAGAACCTTCAGCATCCCTACTTGGCTCAGTCAGCAGCGATCTACATGGAGCAAGACCCCCCACCCCCACCAGTCGCAAAAAAGTTAGGTCTTATTGAGAGTCCAGGTCATGATGATCAGTTTTAGCAATAAAGTATTTTTAAATTAAAGTATGTACACAGTTTTTTTTAGACATAATGTTGTACATTTGATAGACAACAGTATTGTGTAAATGTAACTTTTATATGCACTGGGAAACCAAAAACAAAAAAAGTGTGACTCACTTTATTGTGATATTTGCTTTATTGTGATGATCTGGAACCAAACCCACAATATCTAGAAAATATGCCTGAATGCACTAGATATATGTGACACACTTAAAATGTGTGAATTATACAATACATGAAGCCCACTGCTTCATGACAGTCAACAGTTTTATGGTTCTAGGGTTCTGTTTAAAATGTGATAACTTCAAAGCAATTATAAATCCTGACTGATGAAACAAATTGTGTGATCTCAGTAGTCATGTTTTAGGTTTAAATTCACTGTCATTTGACTGGAAGGAAACCCTGTTTGCAGAATCGATAGCGGCTGCTGTGTAATGCCTCTGTAATTCAAAATCACATTTTATTATTTCTTTTGTCTGATTATAAACAAAGAATTGCTAATAATTCACTGAAATGCATTAGTTGTGGATATGTTAATTGCAAGTGACAGAAACCCCACTCAAACTGGGTTAAGCAAAATGGGGAATTTATTGGTTCATACAACTGGGAATTCCAAAGGTGGTGCTGCTTTCAGCATGACTGGCTCTAGGATTGAAAGAGAGCCACGGTCATAAATTGTTTTCTACTTCTCAGCTGTGCTCTCCTCTCTGCATCCTCAGCTTGGTCCTCTCTTTGATGGAAATTTGGCTACCAGAAACTCTAGGCTTGTGTTTTCTCTCTCAACAAACCCAGGGGAAAGAGAATCATTCCAAACTCCTTCAGAAGTGTAAGCATTTTCTGTGACTGGTTTAGTGGTATTAGATATTCACTTCTGAGCAAGTTACAATGCAGGGCCATGAGATGGTCTAACCAGCCAGGCCTTAATCAAAGACCCACCTCCGCTTAGAATAGAATCAACGCACTCATCCTCATGTACTCCCAGTGAGGACAGGTGGAAATACAGCGTGTGGTATCAGAGAAAGAGGGAATGAATTCTTGAAAAGCAGAAAAACACATTTCTACAATCATTACCAAAACATAGATCTTTAGAAATCCATTCAGTTTTTCTGTGAGGTGTGACTCTTCTGTACCTGTTTTTGTTTTTAATTTCTTTTCTTGATAGTGTTTCTTTGGCTTTTATTTATTAGGATTATAGTATTTCTTTGGCTTTCACTTGTTAGGATTATAGCATTTCTTACTTATTTTCTGTCACTATTGCCAGTAAAGACTTAGAAGCATAGCAACAACAACAGAAAATACAAACACATAATCTATTTCTAATTTTGCGGTAGAGCTGGGAACGTGCTCCAGAGGATGAAGGAAGCAATGATTCCATTTGGGGTGGAAATTCCATAGAAAATCTTTTTTTCAGATGTCAGTCACGTCCATCAGAGATAAGCTTGGTGTGTTTATATGGCCAGGGGCTTTGACCTGGAGCCTGCCTGTCTTTACAGCCCTCTTAAAGAAAGTCCCCTGAGTTATTGCAGAGTAAACTGTACTCCTCAATAGCTCATAAAAAAATAAGCAGCATTTTATAGGATGCCTTTTCCTCATGGAAGATGTAATGTGTGAACACACTTCTGAATTTTATAAGAATCTGTCCAGGAAATCTGGCTTATAATGTGCTAGAATTCTACACCTTCCAAATGTGTACAATTTATATTTGTGGTTGAATTCCTTTGTAGTTTTTTTTTTTTTTTTTTTTTTTTTTTGCAAGTATGTCATGGCTGTGTTCCTACTTTTGAATTTCTTCTTCTATTTCCCCACTCACTGCTTTTGATTGAATTCTGTATGCCTCTGACCTCATTCAAATGGTGTTTTTTTTTAAAAAAAACAAAACTTCTGTTTGAATGTGCGCATCACCCCATCCACCCCCACCAATAAAGCACTTCTAAATATAGGACCCAGTCTGACTCGGTAGGAAATTCTGCGATTGTTTGAGCTCCACAGGTAGTCCAAGGCAGATGGGAAAATCCTGCCTCTGGAGCATTTGATGATGTGCAGAGAACACGTCAACCAATGTACCTACACGTTCTAAATGCTGTGTTACGGTTGAAACGCAGGTGAGAATGTGAATACAATAGTTTGGTTCCCCGACTATACATTTTTATTTTTAAAGGGATTTCTTTCATGTTTCACTTAGGGGAATGACATTTTAGTCCTTGGAGTGCCTGAGGGAACATGCTTGTATGATGGATTGAGAGATAATATTACTGTCTCGGAGGACGGTCCTACTTGTACTCTGTGAATGTTATTTGCTTTTGGGGAATCTTGATGGAACATTTATCTTTATAATCATTTTACTTACCATGCTGGTAAGTGCTACAGCTCTGTCTGATGTAAATATGGGGTGTTCATTACAGGAAAGTTGTTTTTATTTTATTTATAAATACTCTTTTTAACACCTCAGGGCCTGAAAAATATTTTATGGCATTCTGGTTACCAATGTGTACAAATAAAGTAAGAGGAGAATATCGTTGTTTAAGTACCTCTCCCATTGAGAGCAGCACAAATGTCCTCTCCTATCTTGATTGTATACAGTCAGCCCTCCATATCTGTGGGTTCTGTGTCTGTGGATCCAACCTACTGTGGATAGAAAATATTTGGAAACAAAAAGTCTGTACTGAACAGGTTAAGACTTTTTCGTCATTATTCTCTAAACTATACAGTATAACATGATTTATATAACATTTAAATTGTATTAATCATTACAAGTAATCTAGATATGATTTAAAGCATACAGAAGGGTGTGCCTACATTACATGTACATATGACACTATTTTCTATCAGGGACATGAGCATTCTCAGATTTTGGTTTCCACGGATTTTGGTATCTGCAGGGTGTGCTGGAACCAATTCCCCACCAACACCAAGGAACAACTGTATATTAAAAATGCATAGAATACATCCGATCACATAAAAGTATACATGTATATTCATGTGTATGTGTACACACGTAGACACACACACAGTATACTTCAAGGAAAAGAAGAAGAGTATCATCTCACCAGGGCCATCACAGTAGCCTCCTTTCATCTACCTGGGTCTGTTCTCACCTGCCAGTGTCCCATTACCTACAGAATAGCTCATTATCATGAGTAAGAGCTGTAGATCAGCTAGTTTCTCATTTTATAACTTTCCAGTGTTTTTCCATTGTACTCGTTAGATGACATCTCCACCATGGCCCACAAAACCATACCCAATTTATCTCCTGTGTACATCATGTCTGAAATCGTGTTCTATCACATTATCACACATTTAATGAGCTTCTCAGCCATACTGGCTGCCTGTCTATTTTTCAAACTCTAGCCAGGACTTTGTTTCAAGCCTTTGAACTTATTGATACCTTTTTTTAGAACACCTGCTTCCAAATTCTTCACAAGTGTATCAGTGAGATATAGCCAAACAATGATGTAGAACAAATGTTTACAAAATGTGTGCAGCGTAAAAATCAGCATTTCTTTAGCTTATATGTCACTGGGAGGCTGAGGGGCGACTGGAAATTGGCTCATGCAGGCTGGGCTCAGCGAGGTGGCTCTTCTGGCCCTCCCTGGGCTCCCTCCCATATCTGCAGTCAGTCAGCTCCTCTGCAGGTGGCTCTGTTCCACCCACCTATCATCTGGCCCTCAGGGTCAGAAGGCTGCCCTTCCATGTTCTTCTTACAGCCATAGACAAATTGCAGGGACACAGATGGCAATGCACAAGACTGCTTGGGAACCAGCTTAGAGTCATGCCTGCTTTATTCTGTTGACCAAAGCATGACCCACGGGTCTAATTCAGAGACAAGGGATGGAGAAATATCCCCTGCCCCTTTTCTGGGAGGAATTGAAAAGTCACAGTAGCAAGGGTTGTGGGTACTGAGAGGTGTAAAGGATCAGGTCCACTGTTTCAAGCTACCACACCTCTTCTCTCCCCCTCTGGTCATTCAGTTTTTAGCTCATTTGACACACGTCACAGAAGTAATCCTCACCCTTACATTGCACCAAGGATATTTCTCGATGTATTTTATTTCCTCAAATCATCTTGTCTACATATGCACTATCTGTGTTCCTCCCACCTCACTAGAATATAAGATCCATAAATCTACCCTGAGGAACTGGAGCTGTGTAGGTACAAGATAAGCACTCAGTGCAGTGTTGTTGAATGGATGATAGGTTTAAATGTCAGTTCCTGTTCACATTAATTTTTGCATATTATCTGATTTCACTTAGAATTAATGAGGAGATTAGGTTTCTAGTCTAGAATCTGCTTTTTACATGATCTGTGTCTTGGAGCAAGTTATCTCTTTATCACATTTGCTTCCTCCTATGTGAAACAAAGCTATTAACCTATATAGGTTCATACTTTGCTTTCAGCTCTACCTGTCTGTGATTATAAACCCTGAGTTTATTGAACAAGGTATATTTGCATTGCGTTCATTCCTGAGTGCCATGGGAAGTGGTATGTCCACAAACTAAGCAGTAGTCCCAGATATTGCAAGCCTTCTCAGCAAGTGTCAGTGAAGTCCCTACTATGTACAGAGGCCATATTAGAGAGGGGAGGGGGAGTCCGTGGATGGTAGGGAGGCGATGTTTCTGCTACCGGGAACTTACAGGAATAGCAAATGTGAAACATCAGGATAAAAAGGCAAAGTGCCCAGTACTGAGAGAGAACGTCCACAGGACTTAGGAGAGCTTTGCACACATTGCTACAATGCTAAGTATGATTGCTTGCTACCATCATTTTGGGCTATTCATATATTCTCTAATCTTAGTGATAAATTATTTAACCTCTTTTTGAGTAAAGGCCATGCTTTCCAATAGGCTATATATTTTGGCTTAATGTGTAGTGTGTGATATATCCCTTTTTACATTTTCCTCATAGAAACCAAAAGCAACTTACTGTGCATGACTGAGGATCTCTCTTGATTTTCACTCCTCCTGACAGCCATGAAAACAACATATTAATTTCCCCTGGACTTTGATGTGACGTTAATGTTCATTTAGCTGGCCATCTATGTGATAACTGTCAAGAAAATCTCTTGACTCACCTTAAATATACAAATCACATGGAAGCGAATCATCATCTTAACTGGGGCCATATGGCTTTTGGGGTTGCTAAGCCAAATCAGCTTTAAAAAGCTTTTAAACCCCCTTCTGCATAACCAGGGGAAGTGCTGGGAAGCGCCTCATGGTTGTGGCTCTAAACTATTCCTGTTTGCTTAACGTCCCCTCCATGTCAAAGTGATATATGCTGTTGCACTGCCGGCTTACACAGGAACCATGGAAGTCAAAAGCAAGCCCCTTGGTTTTCTGTTGGCATGCCTTGGAAATCTATCAAAGTGAGGCCTCTAAGGACTTACCTTAGTGTGACACTGAATGATACATAACAGGGGGTTGCCTAATATCATGATGATACGTGCAAAGATGAGGGGAAGAAAAAAGCATGAGTGAGTTGTAACTGAAATTATACAAACTTTAAAAACCCTACAAGGATTAAGGAATTAGATATTTTTAAAAAATACATGTCAAGAGGAGTAAGTTCCCTGTGACGTTTGATCCCAGCTGCATTTCTCTGCACCTCCCAATGCTTTAAACGGTGTGAAGCACAGACTTTACATCAGCACAATGCCAATTTGTTTTAGTCTACAATACTGAGTATTGAGCAAGTGAAGGAAAAACATCTTCCTCTCCAAAGTGGGCCTTAATTCCTTGGTGACAATTGCTGGTCCTCCCCAAAAGCCAAAACTGCAATATTTCAGTGTTTGTCATCAATAATTTTTTTTTAACTCACCCTTCACAGTTACTGCTTCCTGCTCCCCACCCACTTTTTAGCACATTTAAAATCAGTCCAAAACCTTTGCTAGCCTTCAAGTGTCTGCGACCTGATTTATTTCATGGATATATTAAAACACACTTGGACCCAATGTATGTGACCAGTTTTACTTGTCTGTCTTCTATGCTTGTAATAGAATTTTTATAGTACAATAAAATATCTGGAATCACATCACATTTTTTTATCTTCTGTTTCCTTGAGTTGGGATAGTTTTGCCAGGATGCCATTGAAGAAAGTTACTTCACCATGATGGTGCTAGAAGAAAACCAACCAAACAAACAAAAAGTCCAGGATTCTTGCAGCTTCTAAGCCTGAAGTTTAGAGAGACTCCTACCATTTAGTTTCCCTGATTTTTTTACATACCCTCCTTTCTAAATGATTAACCTTTTTTTTCCCCACAGTGATTAGTTTTATAGAATGTGTATTTTGACTTCTGGAAGAAAATTCAGAAAACCTGAACCTCATAGGGCTCTTTATAACTTCCATACCTCCATGTGGCATCAGTTTGGGAATTTACCCAGGTGTCCATCCTCCCGTCTCTTCCTCTTCCTCCTCAACCTTCTGCTCCTCATTGCTCTTGAATAGACAGCACATGTACATGGAAACAATTACAAAGTACAAAGGTTTTTACTAATAAAATAGTCCTCTTTCTTGTGTCTTCCAGAAATCCTGCTTTGAAGCTGTGTCCTTTGTCTGCATCTTCTGAGACCCACTTTTGCACACAAAGACCTATAATCCTTGCTCCATCTTCACAAACTGAACGTAATAGCACACACTGTTTATTTTGCATCTTGCTTTGAGTCCATGAAAAATGCATCTTACATAGCATTTCCATATCATAACATGTAGAGCTGGCTCATTCTTTTTAATAAGTACAAATAACTTTATTGGGCACATGTACTGTAATTTATTTAACCAGTCTCCTACTAGGGTATACTTAGCTTGTTCCCAAACTTTATTTCATATCATGCCACAAAAAGCATTTTGTGCACATATCATATTTTATGTATGTATACATGTGTCTCCTGAATGCTTAGAAGTTGAGCCAAAGAGATTGCCAAATTTTATAGACCAATCGGATTATCCTGTGAAATGGAAGATTCCCAACATAAAAATAATGCCATAGTACTTAGAATAGGCAAGAGTAGTATTTCAAATGGCAATAATTTGGGAGTGCCTTTTAGTTTTTCTTGCTACATCTTGGTCCATCTAGAAGGCTGATCCATGGAACCTGGGAAGAGAGGGCCATACCTTCCCACTTCCAAGTCAGCTATTTTTTTACTCCCTAAAATCAGATGGACATTACATTCAGTAGTTTCTTACAATTATATTCTGCAGAGTTTTGGCAAATATTTTAATGTTACATGAATTAAGACATGTCTTATAATCAGTGGGGTTTAAATTCTAATAAAACATACTTTTTATAATGGAAATCAGAACAAATTTTTGTGGTTTAGAAAGAAAAAAACTTTGTTAGTCTTTTTTCAAATATGTTATTTAGATAAGGTTTCAATTTATTACAAAATCTTTAGGTTAATAACTCAATACTATTTTTATTATCAATGCTGTATTTTACTGTCAGTTGGACCCATCTTGAGTTTTTGAAGAGATGAATTGCTACTCATTCTTGTGCTTATTTATTAAGCAGTCAGAATTATCCATTTAAATATGCATGAGGTCTTGCACTCTCAAAATTTTTCATGTTTTACATTTTCTCACTTCTCTTTGAATTAATTCTAACTAATTTATTTGCAAATAATTCCCCTCATTAGGGGGGAGAAAAGCTTCATGAGGTGAGGTTTCTCTTTCTTTCTTTCTTTCTTTCTTTCTTTCTTTCTTTCTTTCTTTCT
>NC_045443.1:127178250-127226620 GCF_002776525.5 Piliocolobus tephrosceles | reverse complement strand
TCTTTCTTTCTTTCTTTCTTTCTTTCTTTCTTTCTTTCTTTCTTTCTTTCTTTCTTTCTTTCTTTCTTTCTTTCTTTCTTTCTTTCTTTCTTTCTTTCTTTCTTCTATCACTATACCTTCAGGGACTGGCTTGGAATAAACACTTCATACATAAATATAGGTTGAGTGAATGTATCATGTGGCCCCATCATAGTTCCTAAAACCGAAAAAAAAAAAAAAACCCAAAAGCCAGTTTCACTCCAAATGCTGATTGAATGACAGACTCAATTGTTTCGTTGCAATGTTATTTTCAGAAAGAAAGAATGGAATGTATGAAGCCATTGCAAAGTGCAGCATGGATTTTCATTTTTCTTGAAGCCTTCTTCCAAAGCAGAGTTCCTCTGTTCTGAAATTATTGATGTTTGATGATATGGATGATGCATGCTCTAGGAATTTTACCACCATCACCATCCTCCAATAGAAGGGATACGTAGTAGATAATTGATGTTGTCATTTAAGGGTTGCCCACGCATCTTTGGAAGCCATGATGAGAATATGCCATTGACTAACCTTTTGGTCTGACTCTCCTAGCCCTGAACAATGCCCCTTTCTTCCTCAACCTCCATTCCTGACCTTCTCCCTACTATTCAGAGTTTGTATATACCTCTTCCTTTCACGCCTTGGGTTTGGAGACATTCTACCCTCATTCCTTTTGTGGATTCTTGAGATGTCCAGATGTATTCAATATTCTTTTTCTTTCTTTTCTCTTGCCATAACACAACCATATCTTCACATGGTCAACCTGACCACTGTGAATAAAAGACTTGACGTTTTAGCTTCTCTTTCGCATAAATGATGTCAGATGCTGGTGGTCTGTTCAATGGAAATATGACTGAAGATGATGCTTGCAATTTTCAAATTGGACCATGACAAGGCGGGGGTGAGGTCTCAGGACCTCCTCCCTCCTCCCTGCTACTTAGAAAATGAGGTGTCCTGGGCTGTGTGGATGAAGGAGGACAAAACAGTAATGACAGTGAAGCAAAAACACAGGACTCCCAAGCCCTGTCGCCATTGAGCTCTGGGCTGCTTGCATCCCGGCAGCCTAAGGAAAAACAGACAGCTGTCTTATTTAAGCCTCTGTGATTTCTGGTCTTTGCTGCAGCAGATGCAACTTTCTTCTAAGCGATCTTCTCACCCATCATTTACACAGCCAGTGAAAAAGAAGCACAATGCTGTGTCCTGTTCACTGGACATGTTGCCAGACTCTTACAAGATCCATGAGAAATAGGGGCAGAAAGTGGAATAACCTTTGGAGGCATTTACCACTTAACAGTACACCTGTGGGAACAGCCATCTGAAAAGTGGGTAATTGGTAGGAGGACGCGCCTTGCATGGTGATTGTGTTAGAAGGGACTTGGTGGAGGCAAGCGTGCTTGAACGATCTGTTCCAGCCGGGGCGGTGTCAGAATGTGGCGGTCCTGACATGGTGGTCCTTTGTGTCTCAGGAGCAAAGTGGCAAAATGGCAAGGATGGGGGTTGCTCATCTCACCCTCACAAATGAGACGGCACCTGGAGAAACACATTTCATCCCAGACACCTCATTAGCAGAGAGACACAGATAAATTGGACAGCGTTTGGAGAAGAATAAAAAAAATTCAAAGTATAAAAAGAACAACACATTAAGCAAGGTACTGAAGGAATTGATTTATGAAGAAAGATTAAAGGAACTAAATATGTATTCCTGGCTAAGCAGTATCTAAAAGAGAACATAATAGAACATATTTGAGAGGGTAGAAACAAGACCCATGAAAAGAGATGATTTAATTCAGTCTCAGAGGGGAGTGAGTAAAAACAATGAAATTCAGAAAAGAGAAATGTACTATAAAAGTCCAGGGAACAATCCCAGAGATGAAATCTGTTTGATCACACTAATCTTGCAGCAGGAGACTCACTACTTAATAGACTTAATCCTACTGGTAAGAACAGAATAAATGTTTTTATGTTGAGCCGCGATAACTCTGTCTGCTCGCCGAGGGACTGTGGCTGTAGATTTGCTCAGCCACCCATGATGACAAGCTTTGGTCCACCTGCCCACAAGTAATCAAGCAGGTAACCAAAGGAGATCCACTAGTTGTCCTGGGGAATGTATATTACCTGCATTACCATTCTTTCTCTAGGGTATTGGTTGACTGGTTGAAATATGTGTGGGGGTCTACATGGGGTAGGAGCAGGAGATAGCAAGAAGGAGAGCTGGAAGTGAGTATTTGTTTGTATACTTGAATCATTTGCTCTTGCATATGCAGGTAGGTACCCATTGTCCATCTCTTCCCCTATGTATTAGTCCATTTTCATGCTGCTGATAAAGACATACCTGAGACTGGGTGATTTATAAAGAAAAAGAGGTTTAATGGACTCACAGTTCCACGTGGCTGGGGAGGCCTCACAATCATGGTGGAAGGCGAAAGGCATGTCTTACACGGTGGCAGACAAGGGAGAATGAGAGTCAAGTGAAAGGGGAAACCCCTGATAAAACCATCAGATCTTGTGAGACTTATTCACTGCAGTGAAAACAGTATGGGGTAAACCACCCCCATGATTCAAGTATTGCCCACGGGGTCCCTTTACAACATGTGGGAATTATGGGAACTACAATTTGAGATTTGAGTGGGGACATAGCCAAACCGTATCACCCCACAAAATAAAGAACTTCTGACTGATGTCTCCCACTTGTTTAAAAAAAGAAAAGGAAAAGATGAGTACTTCTAAGCTGTTCAAAGCACTGCAGGAAGGTTTCTTCTGTTTTAAACCCCAGATCGTGTATCACAAGGCACAGCTGAAGAAGGACATTCTGATCATGCTTTCAGGAATAGTACCAGCGAGTAATCTTGTAGCTGCTTTCCATTTGGGGGTATGATTCGACAAGCAAATAATTAATATATTAAAATTAAACATTATTTGGATTTATAAAATGAGTATAACATGGTGAAACCCCATCTCTACTAAAAATACAAAAAAAATTAGAATGGTGGTGGGTGCCTGTAGTCCCAGTTACTTGGGAGGCTGAGGCAGGAGAATGGCGTGAACCTGGGAGGCAGAGCTTGCAGTGAGCTGAGATCGTGCCACTGCTCTCCAGCCTGGGCAACAGAGCAAGACTCTGTCTCAAAATAAGTAAATAAATAAAATAAAAATAAATAAATAAATAAAAATGAGGAAAAAGCCCCACAATTCACCTTTCATCCACCTTCTCTGTCAGCTCCATCCTATTTCAGGCCTGTTTTCTTCCATTTCTTCTATTTGTCTTAAGGCATTTATGTTTACACCATAAATGTAAGTTTATGGTGTAAAAAAAGTAGGTTCCCAGTAATTACAAGCTTAACATTTACAATTGTGAATATGCATTGACGAGTGATTCACGTCTGGAGATTATAAACTTGTTGAGTGATTCCGGAGCACAATTGCGTCATGCTGGTTAGCTATGGAGCTCAGTCTCCTGTGGGGGCTGAAAAGGGCCCCTCAAAGAAGACTGTCGCTTAACCCCTAGAATCTGTAGATGTGCTGCTTTAGGTGGTGAAAGGAACTTTTAATATGGGATTAAGCGAATGATCTTGATATATGGAATTTTTCTGAATGATTTATGTAAATCCACAGAAATCACAAGCATTCTTATAGAAGGGAAATAGCAGTGTCAGAGTAAGAGATGGAGACTAATAAGGCGAGTTGGCTGAGTGATATGGGGCCACCAGCCAACGAGTCTGGGCAGACATCAGAAGCCATGAAGGGTGAGGAAGTGGCTCCTCCCCGGTGCCTCTAGGAGGAGCTCAGGACTGTCTGCACCAGGATTCCAATCTACTGAGACTCATCTTGAACTTCTGACCTTCAGAGCTATAACCTGGTTAATTGCTGTTGGTTTGAGGCACCAAGCGTGTGATTTCATTTTTTGTATCAGCAATAGGAGAATTGTATACCCCCTGGCCAGCATCCTCATCTCACTGAAGGTATGTTTCTTTGTTTTGTTGTCACACTTTGTGGTGACACAAACTTGGCTCCTTTGTGGAATCTGAACATTGAATAGGGATGGTGAGAGCCGAGAAGGCCTGAGGTGCATGTCAAGGTATCACATTTGAATTTTAATGGAAATATGACTCCTGGAGAAAGCTAGGCATCTGCACAAGTACAAACCCTTCCATATTTACAGGTTTGGGAAAGCATTTCCTGAGGTCTCTGGAGTGATTTTTTTTTTTTTTTTTTTTTTAACTTTTAAGTTCAGGGTACATGTGCAGGTATGTTACATAGGTAAACCTGTGTCATGGGGGTTTGTTGTACAAATTAGCTCATCACCCAGGAAATAAGCCTATTACTCATTAGTTATTTTTCCTGATCCTCTCCCTCTTCCCACCCTCCACCCTCCCTTAGGCCCAGTGTGTGTCCTTACCCTCTATATGCCCATGTGTTCTCATCATTTAGCTTCCACTTATAAGTGAGAACATATGGCATTTAATTTTCTGTTCTGGCATTAGCTTGGCCTCCAGCTCCATCCATGTCCCTTGAAAGGACATGATCTCATTCTTTTTTATGGCTGCATAGTATTCCATGGTGTATATGTACCACATTTTCTTTATCCAGCCTGTCATTGATGGGCATTTAGGTTGATTCCATGGCTTTGCTGTTGTGGGTGGTGCTGCAATGATAGGTTTTACTCTAGCTGAAATTGCTGTGTACATACTGTGTTTAAATTCTTTATTGCATTTGATTTTTTATTAGCATTTTCTAACTTATTTCATGGCCTTTACACCTATATCCTACTGTGATGTGAGGGATTACTATATTTTGACTGTGTGAAGTCAGTGGACTTTGTTTATGATTCATGGTATCTATCTCATAGCTTCTTGTTTTTAACATGCATAGCCATTTACTGAGTCTTCTGTCCTTTCCCTGTTGATTTGGAATGCCACCTTCATCATGTTATGTACTTGAATTAGTCAAGATAAGCTAGGCTATGGGATTGTAACAAATAAGCCTTAAAGATCATTGCTGTGTATGATGGCCTGAACGTTCACTCCCAAGTTCATATGTTGAAATTCTAACTTCATGTCACGTTATTAGGAGGTGGGACTTTGGGGGATAGATTATGAGGGTGGAGCCCTCAGGAATGAGATTAGTGCCCCATGGACCTCAGAGAGCTCTCTTCTTCCTGCCATGTGAGCATTCAACGAGAAGTCAGTTGTCTACAGCCTGGTAGAGGGCTCCCCTAGAACCTGACCATGCTGGCACCCTGATTGCAGACTCACAGGCTCCAGAAGTGTGAGAAGTAAATCTCTGTTTTGTGTAAGCCACCCAGTCTGGGGTGCAGTTTGGTAGCAGCCTAAAGTGACTAAGACACTGTAGCAAAAAAAAAAAAAAAACCCTGAATTTGTCCCGCAAGCACAATCTAAGGTAGGTCGCAGTTTCATCTTAATGTTATTCTGTCTGTAGCAGATGGCCTTGAAGGCAGTCATAGGATGGAAGGCGTGACTGTAAGGTGTGAGGCTGGAGGTGGCTTACATGATTACCGTCACATTCAGGAGGCAAAACTCAGCTGGACGTCCCCAACGTAACTGCAGAAGAGGCTAGGAGCTTTTGTAATTGTGTGAATGGAGACAGGAAGAACTAAGGTGAACACATAGCTGTGGCTGTGCCATAGTACAACGTGTGCCTGGTTCTGCTGCTAGACCCTCTATTTTATTCCAAAGAACTATTTGTCTGTTCTTATTTCAGCACAATTCTCCTTTAATTACTATTATTATAATTCTGCAGGACATTTTGACATATAATAGGATGAATCTTTCTCTATTATGTTTTTCTTTCCACCTCTCCCAATTATTTTTCGCTTTTCTCTTGCAAAATTATTTTTAAAATGTATCAAGATATACCCCCACCCCCACTCTCTCTCTCTCATACACACACACGCATCTCATTGGTATTTTGATTGGAAATGCATTATATTATACTTTCATTTTGAGGAAATATCAATCTTTTTATATTTCTCATCTTTGTGCTAGATGCTTCTAAAATGACCAATTTGAAATCCCTTTGAAAGAATTTCAGGAACATTTAACATGTGATAAAAATTAATGAAATTTTGAAAAGTCAAACTTGGAAATCCATGTCAGCAAATCACACAACTGCCCGGTCACTTGTGCATTTGAGGAATCAATTGAGACAGCTCCTTACATGCCAGTCATCTCCACAAGTGCCTCAGTGACGGTTAATAATGCATGGAACGCGCGGCCCACGCGCAGCCAACCAACGACAGAGCTCCCGCCTGCCCTGCGGCTGCTCCGCTTTCAAATGTGTTGAAACCTTGGCGATCTTTTCTGCAGATTCCTGAATTGTGACTCCAAAACAAATGGATGGATTTGAGTGCGTGGCCACCTTCTTTCTCTTCCTCATAAAACTGCATCCCTGCTATGTAGATCATGGGCGTCCTTGGCTGCGTGGAACGTGGGCGTGGCAGCCTCTAACACTCTTGGCTTTTTCCCTTAGCGTAAACTGTGAGTCGGCCGGGCGCGGTGGCTCACGCCTGTAATCCCAGCACTTTGGGAGGCCGAGGTGGGCGGATCACGAGGTCAGGAGATCGAGACCATCCTGGCTAACACGGTGAAACCCCGTCTCTAGCAAAAAATACAAAAAGTCAGCCACGCGTGGTGGCGCGCACCTGTAGTCCCAGCTACTCGGGAGGCTGAGGCAGGAGAATGGTGTAAACCCGGCAGGCGGAGCTTGCAGTGAGCCGAGATTGCTCCACTGCACTCCAGCCTGGGCGACAGAGTGAGACTCCGTCTCAAAAAACAAACGAACAAAAACAAACAAACAAAAAAAAAAAACAAAAAAAAACACAAAAAGTAAACTATGATTATTGTTAAAATGCCTCACTCATATTAGTAGCAGATTGACTTTATTCTGCATGTTAATAACATATGTTGTAAAGTTTTCTACCATTCTGATGATTTCATTTATTTCCTTAATATGGATGAAACTCCATTGCCTCTCCTTAATTCCTGATGAAAATCATAATAAAGCCACTATGTATTGAGCAGTGTTATATGTCAGCACTGTTTTAGTGACTTTATTTGTATCCATTTCTTTAATTCTCAAATCCATACCTTAGTGATGCTAGTGTTTTTTTTTTTTTTCATTTTGCAATTGAGGAAACTGCCGCATCCACTTTAAATAAATAGTTCAAAGTCTCTCAGATTTAAAGCAGGCTGCACATGAAACACCCCACACAGGCTCTGTCCCCACTCTCCTGTTGTCACATGAGAGAGACTCCCTTTGGCTAACATACAAACACATGTGGAGCTGTTCTTTCCACCCGTAATTTCATTCTGTATGATTGAATGGCTGGAGATCTTTTTAACACCATCTGAGAACACGCCCGTCTTTTCTAGACCAAGAGTATCCTTTGAAATAATCCAGTGGTTCCAATCCGCAGATTGGAGCCAAGCCCCATGGAGCCTAGTCTAGGCCATCTGGTTCCTTCCTCCTCTTTAGACCAATGGGTTGGCCAAGAAGTGCATTCCATTGGGGTGGCGGAGGTGCCATAAGGCAAGTCCAGCCACCCCAGTCTGTCTCTGGGTGGCTTGCTTCCTACTTGCCACGTCCCAGAGGCCAAAGCAAGTCACATGGCTGAGCCTAAAGTCAAAGGGAGGGGGAGTAATTCCCACCCACCATGAGGCCAAAGGAGGTCACATAGCCACGTTTGAAGGTCGTGAAAGTGGCAAATTATGCCTCTTGCATGGAAAGAGTGGAAAGGAGGCTATTCTTTTTTTTTTTTTTTTTTGAGACGGAGTCTCACTGTGTCGCCCAGGCTGGAGTGCAGTGGCCTGATCTCGGCTCACTGCAACCTCCGCCTCCCAGGTTCATGCCATTCTCCTGCTTCAGCATCCTAAATACCTGGGACTACAGGCTCCTACCACCACACCCAGCTAATTTTTTGTATTTTTGGTAGAGATGGAGTTTCACCGTGTTAACCAGGATGGTTAACCTGACCTTGTGATCCGCCCGCCTCGGCCTCCCAGAGTGCTGGGATTACAGGCGTGAGCCACCGCGACCGGCCAAAAGGAAGCTATTCTTTTAAGCAAGAAGCAGTGTGAACAATCTGTATCAATCTCTAGGGTTTGCTATTAAGTAAAAACATTAGTACTAAAAATAAGAGAAAGCTATGACTTATGTTAGCAATAAACTAGAGACAGAAATTGCATCTGGGGAGATATTGGGTGGAAGAGGAAGAAAGATCTTACTATTCTTTGAAACTTTTTGACAACTTCATTTTTTTTTTAACCTTGTACTCCCTTAGTAAAAACTATAGCAATCAAAAACTTTCAAAGTAAGGATGAATTGTGACCAACTATTTATTAGCCTTTTCTTTCTATTACTACACAATGGGATTTAAAATTTCTAACTTTTGAGCTGTATTTAACTGAAGGTCTAATACAAAATTAACTGTTCCCTAACTGAACAAAAGGCTCAGAGGTTTCAGAAACGGAAATGTTTATTTATAAAAGAGAAAATTTGTAAGAATACTCAGATCAACTAATAATCAAAGAGGTTGACTTAAAACAAAAACAAACTACCTTTTTTCCCTGTGGTCCATTGAATCAGGGCATAAATAATTAAATGAAAACATTCAATGTGTTGGTGAACATCCGGTGAAGCTACTGCATCCTTTTCCCAGTTCTGCACTTGGCTGATTCTTTCTCGCCATTTATGTCTCCGAGGGATTCCCTGCTCAGAGAGACCTGCCTCATTCCTCTAAGGCAGGCTCATCCCCCATGGGTCTTCCTCTGTCCTCATAGCCCATGTTATTTTCTTCGTAGCATTCATCTTGTTTGTTGGTCTGTTCTCCCTGGAGTACAAGCTCTGTGGCAGCATGCGTGTTTACCTCTGCACTCGCAGTGCTAGAATGATGACTGCTTGTTTCAGCGACAAAAGCAAACTACCATTTTAAAATTCAGGTTTTAATTTACAAAGAGTAAACGTTACCTGTTTTGATGTATAGTTCTGTGAGTTTTGACAAATGCACAGATTTCTGTACCTGCCACCATCAATACACGAAACACTTGATCCTAAGACTTCCTTCGTGCTGTCATTCCTTAGTGAAATCCTCACCTCCCCCCTCTCCACTTGACCAGAGGCAGCCAGTGATCTGTTTCTCATCGCTGTAGCTTTGCCATTTCTAGACCATCGAGTTAAGGTAATCATAGAGTACGTAGCCACCATGAACATTTTTTTAGACTTACCATGTGCCAAGCATTATTCTAAATGTTTCATATGTGCACAGTCTCCTAAAACCTCTTCTAAATTATTCCCATTCATTCTGTAGATAATGAAAATGAGTCTCAGGGCCGGGCAAGGTGACTCACACCTCTAATCCCAGCACTTTGGGAAGCCGAGGTGGGCAGATCACAAAATCAGAAGATTAAGACTAGCCTGGACAATATGGTGAAACCCCGTCTCTCCTGAAAATACAAAAAAAAAAAAAAATTAGCCGGGTGTGGTGGTGGGTGCTTGTAGTCCCAGCTACTCGGGAAGCTGAGGCAGGAGAATAGCTTGAACCCGGGAAGCGGAGGTTACAGTCAGCCAAGATTGCACCACTGCACTCCAGCCTGGGCAACAGAGTGAGACTCCATCTAAAAAAAAGAAAGGAAAATGAGTCTCAGGACTTATAAGTAGTACACATACTATTTACCTAAGTTCTCAACACTAGGAAGTACCAAGCTAAATGCCAGCAGCCAGCCCTCAAGCTAGAGCTCCTCCGCCCCCCTGCCTCACAGACACACAGCAGTGAAATTGGTGACTATGCACACATTTCCAGTGCCTGGCGCTCTGCACTGAGAGCAATAAAGTTACTTGTAACCCTGGGTCTGTGACCCCATCTCAGGGGGTAAGTACCAGGGCCACACTCCTAGGTAAACTAAGTGTCAGATGAGTTCCACTGCAGCATGGCTGATAGAAACAAGCCAAATACCCAACAACGTTGAGGGAAGTACAGCAGCCATGTGCTCCCAAAACATCTGGAAGGAAAAGGGAATTGGGATGGTGTCAAAATTGTGATCACAGTGTCAAAAATACATGGGATTGGCCATGTGGACTGTGATGTGTAAGTCATTGCTCTGACACAATGTAAAAAGCAGACATGTTTCATCAAGACAGGAAATAAAACCAGAGAAAACTTCTACTCTCTTTGGCATAGCACAGCTGACACTGAGCCTCCTGTCTGCACCTGCTGTGTCTCACTGGTGCTCTCAGCGTTAAACACACTGGCCAGTGATGGTGTTCTGGGCAAGTGGGATGAGTTGCAAATGATGTTCAAACAAAGTCTGTTTTTGACTGTCTCAGTCTGTGTGTGTTGTTATAAAGGAATACCTGTGGCAGGGTAATTTATAAAGAAAGAAGTTTACTTGGTGTGATGGTTAATATTGCCAACTTCATTGGGTTGTAGGATGCAAAGTATTGTCTCTGGGTGTGTCTGTGAGGGCATTACCAAAGGAGATAGACATTTGAGTCAGTGGACTGGGAGAGGCAGACTCACCCTTAGTCTGGGTGACACCATCCAATCAGCTGCGGGTTTGGCTAGGGCAAAGGAGATGGAAGAAGGTGGGAGAAGCCAACTTGCTGAGTCTTCTGCCTCATCTTTCTCCCATGCTGGATGCTTCCTGCACTTAAACATCAGACTGCACGTTCTTCAGCTTTGGACTCTTGGACCTACACCAGTGGTTTGCCAGGGGCTCCCGGACCTTTGGCCACAGACTGAAAGCTGCCCTGTCGGCTTCCCTAATTTTGAGGCTTTAGGACTCGGACTGGCTTCCTGGCTCCTCAGTTTCCAGAGGGCCTATTGTGGAACTTCACCTTGTGATCGTGTGAGTCAATATTCCTTAATAAACTCCCTTCCATATATACATCTGTCCTTTTAGTACTGTCCCTCTAGAGAACCCTAGTACACTTGGCTCATGGTTCTGCAGGCGTTGCAAGAAGCATGGCACCAGCATCTGCTTTTGGTGACGGCTTCAGGTGGCTTTCACTCATGACTGAAGGAAAAGGAGAGCTGGCTCTGTAGAGATCACATGGGCAAGAGAGAAAGCAAGAGAAAAAGGGGGTGGGGTTGAACTCTTAGCAACCATCTCTAGAAAGAACTCTCGAGGGAACTAATAGAGGGAACACTTACTCATTACTGCAAGGATGACAGCAAGCCCCAGTGATTCAAACACCTGTCGGCAGGCCTGACCTCCAACATTGCAGATCAAATTTCAACAAGAGGTTTGGAGGGTCAGATATCCAAACTACAGCATTTGCCACTAATGTTGTCAGTGCATTGCAGAGTAATGCCAATTGAGAAAACTGGTACAATTGATTGCTATCACTATAAATCATTAATCATTGTCTGATGTCAATTTGGAGGTATAGAGTTTCATATCAGACTCCTGCCCATGATTTGAAATTTCTGAATATCAGTGATGAGCTATGTCAATCTAATTTACTCTAACAGGATAAAGGTCAGAACAAATAGTGATTTTTTTTTTTTTTTGAGACTGAGTCTCACTCTGTCACTAGACTGGAGTGCAGTGGCACCATCTTGGCTCACTGCAACCTCTGCCTCCTGGGGTTCAAGCAATTCCCCTGTCTCAGCCTCTTGAGTAGCTGGGACTACAGGTGCACGCCACCATGCCCAGCTAATTGTGATTTTTAAAGGATCTCAGTATTTGTTTCTGTAGGTTTTTAAGATGATACTCAAAAGATATAGACTTCTGTTACTAAATGAAGATGACTGTAGATTCCCACAAACCTTCCTTCAACATTTTATGTGGGGAACATTCTTTAATAACACAAGACATTCATGTTGGACACCTTTGGGCGCTATTTCAAGTTCTCTCAAGTTCAAGTCAAATCCAGGCATGGATATGGTGACCAGTTCTGTACAGGCTTCAGCTAGATGGGTGCAGGTGTAGTCTGATGGCTTTATATTTCACTTACATGCTGTGTGTCTTATTTTCGACCTGAGTTTTTTTCACCTTGAAGAAAAGGTGTGTGCATCCCAGAAAGGTGGAGGAGTAAGTGCTTTCTGGGACAACCTTGACTAACTGGGGAGCTAGAGCCAAGAGAGAAACATCCTTCCTTTCCTTCCTCAAGAGGGCAGCTCTGCATTGACCCCTTAAGGCCTATTGGGAAGTACCATGGACCAAGTAGCCACTTACCTCTTTGGATGGTCAATATGATGATGTGTCTTGTCTTGACTCTCCCTCTTCCTCTGTTCTTGCTAGTCTCTCTCCCTCCTGCACCCTGAGATCATGTCTCCAAATAAACCACTCATACCCAACTTTACCGTAGACTTTCCCTTTGGCAGAATCCAGGCTCATGTATCTCTCACTGTGGTGGTTAATATTGAGTGTCAACTTGATTGAATTGAATGATGCAAAGTATTATTTCTGGGTGTTTCTGGATGTTGCCAGAGGAGATTAACATTTGAGTCCAGGGACTGGGAGAGGAAGACCCACCGTTAATGTGGGTGGGCACCATCCATTTGGCTGCCAGCATGGCTAGAAAAAGCAGGCAGAAGAAGATAGAAGGAGCAGAATTATTAGTCTTCCAACCTTCATCTGTCTCCCATGTTAGATGCTTCCTGCCCTCGAACATCAGACTTCAGGGTCTTTGGCTTTTGGAGTCTTGGATTTACACCAGTGGTTTGCCAGGGACTTTCAGGCCTTCAGCCACAGACTAAAGGCTGCAATGTCGGTTTCTCTACTTTTGAGGGTTTGGGACTCGGACTGAGCCACCACTGGCCTCCTGGCTCTTCAGCTTGCAGATGGTCTATCGTGGGACTTCACCTGGTGGCTGTGTAAGTCAATTCTCCTTCATAAACTCCCTTTCATATATACGTATATCTGATTAGTTTTGTCCCTCTAGAGAACCCTGACTAATACACTAACTAAAAACAAAAATCTCTGTAAATTTTAAGGACATGTGAAAGAAGGTAGGTTTCACTGAGATTTCAATTTTCTCTTGTGGCAATATTGCCCATACATTCAATGTTTCTCTCTTTACAAAAGGCACCTAATAGGATAGGATCAGCATTCATGGTTCAAAAGCATTTTTCCCTTGGAAAATTGTTTTTAATATTAAAGAGGCATTCATTCATTTATTTCTTTCAACAAATATTTAACACCTACTATCAAGTACTGTTCTGAGCCTTCAATGGTAATAAGACCAAGTCCCTGTGAGGGTTAATTTTTTATGTGGTAACGTGACTGGGCCGTGGGATGCCCAGATGGCTGGTTAAACATTATTTCTAGGTGTGTCTTTGTGGGTTTTTCTGGAAGAGATGAGCACTTGAGTCAGTGGACTGAGTAGAGGAGATCTCCTGTCAGCAGAGTGGGTGAGTATGCTCCAACCCATTGAAGGTCTGAACAGAACTAGAGATTGAGGAAGGTTGAATTAACTCTGACCAGCTGCTTAAGGTGGAACATCAGTCTTCTCCTGCCCTCGTCACTCATGGTTCTCAGACCTTCAGACCCAGCCCAGAAACGACACTATCAGCTCCCCAGTTCTCTGGCCTTTACGTGATATCACCACCTTTCCTAGGTCTCCAGCTTGCAGATGGTAGATCGCAGGATGCCACAGTCTCCAAATTGTGTGAGCCAATATGCCAATACTGCGTAATAAATCTCTTCATTTATATGTGTGCGTGCACATGTGTATTGTGTATATATATATAATTTTAATATCCCCTATATATAATATTAGTCATATATACATATATAGACATACATACATATATATAAAAAAAATTGTATTACTCAGGGTTCTCCAGAAAAACAACCCATTGGATAGACATAGAAATATGCAAGGGAATTTATTACAAAATTGTCTCACATGATCATATTGGCTGAGAAGTCCCACAACCTACCACCTGCAAGCTGGGGCCCCGGGGAAGCCTGGGGTGCATTCATTCTGAGTCTGAAGGCCTGAGAGCTAAGAGGGCTGCTGATGTAACTCCCAGTCTGAGACCGAAGGCTTGAGGACTGAGGACGGGGAGAAGAGGATGCACTGATCCAAGTTCTGGTATCTGAAGACCTGAGAATCAAAAGCTGCAATGTCTGAAGACAGGAGAAAACAGATGCCCCAGCTCAAGAAGAGAGCGAGATAAAATTACCCTTCATCTGCCTTTTTCTTCTGTGTTGGCCCTCAGCAGACTGGATGGTGAATTGGCGAGGATGATCTTCTTTACTCTGTCTGCTGATTCAAATGCGAATCTCTCCAGCCTGTAAACACTTTCACAGACACGCCCAGAATTAATGTTTTATCAGCTGAGTATCCCTTAGCTCAGTCAAATGGACACATACAATTAACCATTCTCTCTCTACACACACACACACACACACACACACACACACACACACACACACACACGAGTTGACCTTTGAACAACACAGTTTCAAACTTCATGGGTCCACTTATTTTATTTTATTTTTAAAATTATTTTATTTTTAAATATTATTTTTAAAAATTATTTTAAAAATTTATTAAAACTTTATTTTAAAAATTATTAAATATTTAAAAAAATTATTTTAGTTTTAAAAATAAACATAGTGGAAATTTTTTGAATATTTGAGACAAATTGAAAAAAGTTGCACGTGAACCTTGTGGCCTACAAATATCAAAAACTGAACGTTAGCTATGTCATGAATGCAAATAATATATGCAGATACTAGTCTATTTTTAGTATTGACTGCCATAAAATATATACAAATCTAATATAAAAAGTCAACATTTATCAAAATTTTGAATACACAGGCAGACTTTCACAGGGTCATTTGTAGTCAAAAGAAATGTAAACAAATGTAAAGGTGCAGTGTTGAAAATTTATATTTTATATATATAATTATATGTATTTCAGGGTTCTTTAGAAAAACAGAACCAAGAGGATATACATAGAAATATATATCGCAACTGCATAAAATTAACTGCAGCATACGCCACACTACTGCAATTTTGTGGGCACCTCTTGTTGCTGTTTTGGCAAGCTCGAGAGTTGTGAGTATCCACTGAAATCGCCGTGTGCTGCTAACCATCTTCTCCTAGGCAATTCATCTCCAGTAAATTGCGTATCACAATAAAAAGTGATCTCTAGTGGTTCTCAAGTATTTTTCACTGTGTTTAATGCAATACTGTAAGCCTTTGGTGGCACCATGGGGCCCATACAGAGTGCCACTAGTGATGCTGGAAGTGCTTCCAAGAAGCAGAGAAAAGTTATGGCATTGCAAGAGGAAGCTGAATTGCTTGGGATGTGCTGTCAACTGAGGTCTACAGCTGTGGTTGCCACCATTTCAGACAGGCAATTCATCTTTTAAATAAATGACACAAGCGTACAGGATCAGTAAATACAGTAAAGTGCTAGAAATGTGTTTTCTCTTTCTTATGATTTTCCTAGCGCTCTCTTTAGCTTGCTTTATTCTAAGAATACAGTATCTAATACATGTAACATACAAAATATGTTAATTGGCTGTTTTTGTTATTGGTGAGGCTACCCATCAACAGGAGACTATTAGTAACTAAGTTTTGGAGGAGTTAAAAGTTCACAGATTTTTGAAGGTGGGGAGTTTGAGTTGGCACCCCAACCTCTGAGTTGTTTAAAGTCAACTGCATATATATAGATATATATGTGTGTGTGTGTGTGTGTGTATAATATATATTCTACATATTTGTGTATCTATACCTACACACATATATGTATATATGTATGTAAACAGATCTATGTACACATATGTATGCATATATGTTTACACACGTATACACATACATATATACACACAGGTACAAATATACACACATATATGTTCTGTTCTGTTTCTGTGGAGAACCCTAATACAGTCACCATTTTCATGGAGCTCATTCTGTGAATGTATTTTAATAACAAATCCAGATAATTATTAATTGTCAAACGTTATAGTGAGAAAAACCCAAGCAACACTTAAGAAGGAATCGTTACAGTTTCAACCCACCCCATTTGGAGTTAATTTGTCAGGTAGCATTATCATGGAGATGGTCGATGGAGGTAGGGTAAAGCAGAGCTTGCACCAAAGACGCATAGGCCGAAATTGGCTCCCACGTGTAAGGACTGTCCTAAAAAATACTTAGAATGTATCTATATGCTGATACAATTGAATTAACCACGCGCAAATCTGCAGGTTTCATTCCAGAAAAAATTTATTCCAGAAAAATGGAATTTTTGCCTTTCATTAAATAGTCCAGCCTGACCATGAGGCCTGCGTTTCCCCTTGGTAACAATTGGTCTGAGCGTTCTAGCATTTACGGATTTTAGCAAGGCAGGACTTCTCAGTCTGGCACACGGATGCAGCGCTCACTGCTTTCTCTTTGATACCCAGTTTGTTTACCTTACCAACCGGCCCGGGTAATCACTTCAGGTTTGACCGTCGCAGTCAAGGATATCTTCACGTTATTTAGGGAGAGATGTGTAACACCGGCACACAAGCGAGTGGCAGTCAATTATTGCAGCAGACAGCCTGTGGGGAGCCATGATAATGCAGAGGCCATCAGCCACGCTGAGCAGGACCGGCGGGATGACATGGTGCAGGGGATTGAGGGCCTACATTCCTCTGTTCTTCTGCAAAGCGTCTTCTTGTGTTCCAGGTGGTAAGAGTCTCTCCTTAGACTCAGTACATAACACCGAGCAGATGTGATGAGAAAGTGAGTTGCCTTCCTTAGGAGTGTTGGCTGCATTGTCTCTCTGGCTGAGTCTCTGCAGACAGGCAGAGTGCTTGGTGGAGTTTTGAGCATCTGCATCTCGTTTTCCCTGTCAATCCGGCTGCTTCTGAGGTTCCATCATTTTGACCTGGCTACTTCCTTAGTTGGAGGTCTTTCTCACTGACTTTATTTTGTATTGCATCGCCCGTCATTTGATATGTGAGAACACGGAGGGGCACAGCAAACCGTAGATTTCCCGATTGTTCAGGTGTAGGACCCACTGTGGTGTGAAGAAGTCCTGAGCTGGATTCTCGGAGTTTCCTCTCACTGTGGATGCTGACTGCTTATGTGAGCCTGGACACCTCACCTTTCTTCTTGAGTTTCATCTTTCTCTCCACTCAAAAGCGCTTTCATAACATCTGACCGCTGTGCTCCTCACCCTTGTTCAACAACGTAATAAACACGAAAACGTGAAATGCGTTTTGCTCTGCACACAATCGCTGCTCTTGCTAATGTAGCATCGTTTCACCCCTCGTCAAAACAGAAATTCAAATTCTAGTGCATAGGATGCCTTTGCTCTCTGGTTGTTTTTTTAAGTTTTAGGGTTTTAATATTTCCAAAGATTCCGATTCAGAGTAGAGGAAACACAGCATGTATATTTCCTCCAGTATTTTATTACAAAATATTTTAGACATGCAGTCACGTTGACCAGATTTTACACTTAACACCCATATACCCATCGCCTTGATTCTGTAATTAACATTTCAACCACATCTGCTTCATCACATATCTATCAATCTGTTCATCCTTCTTGCATCTATTAATCCATCTGACTTTTGATGTATTTCAAAGTAAGATGCAAACATGAGTATACTCTACCCACCTATTTCAGCATGCCTCTCGCTAACTCGAGTTTAATGTTTGTTCCTCTGATTGTAAACGTTACACACAATGAAATGCGGACACCTAAAATGTACCAGTTGATGAGTTCCAACGCATGCAAGCTCCAGTTGAGACCAAGATCATTACCCTGGCCCCATGGAGTTCCCCTGTGCCTCTCCTTAATCAGTTCCCGTCCTTAGCCAACAGAGGAAATTTTTGCTCTTTTTTTTCCATCGTAGAGTAGATTTGCCTTTTCTAGAGTTTGTTATAAATGGAAGGATACAATATCCATGCTTCTGTGTAATACTTCTTTCACACAGAATATTCTGAGGCTCGTCCATGTAGTTGCATGTAGAAGACAGTCTGTTACCTTTCCCTGCTGTGGAACTTTTCATGGCCTGCCCATGCCATCAGCTGTTTATGCATTTTCTTCTTGGTGGACACGTGGGCTTTTTCTAGTTTGAGGCTACGCTAAATAGAGTCATTATGAATATTTGAAGAGAGAAAATCTACACTCAGTCACACATCCAAATTACCATGATCCACAATTGTACTTTAAAAACTATCTTTGGAGCATTTGGACTCTAGAATTTGTCATCAGAGAGATCTAATGATCCAAGGGCAAATTCTACCTCTCCCCACTGACTAATTGGGTGAGCTCACGCGAGTCCCGTGACCTCCCTGGATCACCTTCTGAGATGCATGGTGGATGCTCCACACGTGGAAGCAGCTAAGGCGAAGTGATAAGCACGGATGAATGTTGTCTAGGCAGTGGACGCATCAAGCCTCCGTCTTCTCTCAGGTCTGGCTTCTCAGGCCTCTGAAAAATAGGAGCTTTCGTCTCAGCTCTCCCTGGAGTGGTCCCCTGTGGACTTGCTCTCCGGCGCCCTCTGCTCATTCCTCATCCCCGGCCAGGCCCAGAACCATCCTCACAGTAGCAAGTCCAGCCCAGGGGCTGGCTGATGAGCCCTGGGAGAGATGTCTTTGCTTAGACGCAGGCTCTCGATGGCTGCCCCCGGCTGTGCGGTCACCCGGCACCACGACACTGAGCTGCTTTGGTCTCCTGAGTCCACCAGATGGATGTATTTATTATTTTTAAGTGTATAGCCTATGAGTAATATTCTAAGTAACATCTTTTCAATGTGTCTGGCTAACCCTTCATTACCCACATTGCATCCATTCACTGAAATAACAGTTCTCAATGAAGTATAGAAGTCACATTCTAAGAAACAGTTACAAAATTAATTTTCATCAGACTGATTTTAAAAAGAAATTACTTGAAAGCCATGAAATTGGCTTTCCTCAGAATCCAAGGAAAAGAATCTAAGGAGTAATTATTTCCAAGCAGAGGTACTGGGGTTAGTGCACCCCCAGGTTAGAAACAGACCCTCTGGGCCGGGCGCGCTGGCTCACACCTATAATCCCAGCACTTTGGGAGGCCGAGGTGGGCAGATCACCTGAGGTCAGGAGTTCGAGACCAGCCCCGACCAACATGGAGAAACCCCATCTCGACTAAAAATACAGAATTAGCCAGGTGTGGTGCCGCATGCCTAGTAATCCCAGCTACTCGGGAGGCTGAGGCACGAGAATTGCTTGAACCTGGGAGGTGGAGGTTGCAGTGAGCCAAGATCATGGCACTGCACTCCAGCCTGGGCAACAAGAGCAAAACTCCATCTCAAAAAAGATTAAAAAAAAAGAAAAAAAAAGAAAAAGCAAAGAAACAGACCCTCTGCCCTCAGTGCAGGCCTGCCTGCTTCCCAGATCCCGTCTCCCACTTCCCGTCTTAGACACTGTGGGACACCATGCACCGTGCAGGGCAGGCCTCCCTCTGCCCGCCAGCTTCACACAAATCAACAGGCGGCGTTAAGGCAGCGCGACCTTATTCCCGACACCGTGCACAGTGTGAGGCTTCACTCACGTTTGTTACGTTGCCTTCTCTCAAATCTGCGTGACTCCAGTTCACCTAAAGTGTGACTGTGCCGTGTGTCTGAGTCAGTGTGGATTCCATGTGTGTTGTCGGGAAGGGGCAGTGAGGCCCGTTGTCACCCACAGGCAGCGAAGGCTCCTGTAGAGGGGAGTCTGTCATCTTAAGTCCCTGCAGTGTGAGTATCTGCGGACCAGGTCACCTCTTGATAGCCCGTTAGCGTGCATTGCACGGACACCTTGCTGCTTTTACACGTTGCATCTAACAAGTGAGCTTTATCCTCATTTCCCAATAAAAAGCATTTACCCTCTGGGATTGTACTGTCTAAAACCCATAATCAGGGAGGAGCTTTTGCTTTTTTTTTAAACTTTTCTTTATTCACAGTGGTCTTTTAAAAAAATCCCTAAATATTTTCTTTGTCTAAGGTAGTGTGTGCTTTCTTCCCTTTCCATTGGGAATAGCAGATCAAAAATGGAGTCAATTTACTTCTAATTGGCTACTCCCTAAATTCAGAAAGACACACTTTGGCAGTGCCCCTTTTCCGAAATGAGCCCGCAGCACACATGCCAGCCACTTGTGCTGTTTGGGTCTCCTCTCCCTCCATCTTCAGGTGTGTTTTCAATTTCTTTTTATTTTTTAATTTTTTTATTATTATTTTTTGAGACAGAGTCTCACTCTGTTACCCAGGCTGGAGTGCAGTGGTGTGGTCTCGGCTCACTGCAAGCTCTGCCTCCCGGGTTCAAGTGATTCTCCCACCTCAGCCTCCGGAGTAGCTGGGATTACAGGCGCGTGCAACCATGCCTGACTAATTTTTGTATTTTTAGTAGAAATGGAGTTTCACCATGTTGGCCAAGCTGGTCTTGAACTCCTGACCTCATGATCCACCTGCCTTGGCCTCCCAAAGTGCTGGGATTACAGGCGTGAGCCACCGCGTCCAGCCTTAAATTTGAAATTAACACTTAGATAATAAAGAGTAGCCTGCAAATAACTCGTAGCATTCATAGAGGTTTCGTGGTCACCCTGCAGTAAGAATGAGATTAAATTCCTGTTCAACAGTGTCCATCCAGGAGGATGATCTCCTTTTGGCTACATTCAAATCGAATAGAATTACCTCTAACATATGTCTACATTCAGATGTAATAGAATTGTCTCTGACATAGTCTAATTATAGCAAGCATGATTGATTTCTGAACCATCAGCCCCTCTGCCTTCCTTGGTGACTTCACAGCCACCCTTGGCTTCTACATTCGTCCTGTCCCTGGCTATGTGCTGGGGGAACATGATCTCCCAGCCCCCGTGGGCGAGTCATTGTTTACTAAACCCATCTCAGGGATCTCCTTGTTCATGTCAGTGACTGGTCCAGTTTCGTGTGACCTGAGCGAGTTCTGGGGATGTTTTCTTATTTCATAATGTGAATGCTACAGCCACCAATACCAACAATAATTGAATACTTCGGAAATAAGTACAAATAACCACCACCGATAACAGCAGAAATGGAATCCTACCAGAATTAACCACCTCTCCATCTAATCTGGGCGCTGTCTTTAGCCACCAGTCCAGGACCCAGATTGCACTGGAATTATCACCCCTAGCAGCAGCCCTCATCAGACGCCTGTGGCAGTTCCCTTTGCCCCGGGGTAGCTCTGAGGTATGTGTTTCACGCTTGCTCCATAGGTCCCAGTGGGATTGACCTGGGGTCAATGGGTCAACCTCCAATGACCCATTGAGGCAGTTTGGTCATGAACCTGTGGTTCCTTTTAGGTCTTCTTGTCATCTTTTCCAGCAACTCTTGGATTCACCTCTTTAAAAAGCTTTCTACACGTGAATCCTTGTCTCAGGCTATCTGTTTG
This sequence comes from Piliocolobus tephrosceles, assembly GCF_002776525.5. NCBI lineage: Eukaryota > Metazoa > Chordata > Mammalia > Primates > Cercopithecidae > Piliocolobus > Piliocolobus tephrosceles. The sequence continues at coordinate 127,205,251 of NC_045443.1, read as the reverse complement.
AATGAAACTACATGAAGGCAGATATCCTTGTGGCACCGTGAGATGCTTGGAACCACAATGGACGTCTTGGGACCAGGAGGAGAGCCAGGGCCCACGGGCTCACATGGCAGAGAGTAGAGCCTTATTGAGCTATGGAATTGGCCAACGGTGACACTGCTCCTCCTCTGGATGCTATGGTTTGTAAGAGGATAAACCCATTATTTACTTAAGCGACTTCTAGATGGTCTTCTGTTACTTCAAGCCACAGGCATCTTCAATGGTCTGCTAATACGTGCTCTAGACTCTTGTATCCTACCATTGAACTCACTATGGCACTTCTGGTTGATTTAATCAGCCAACAGAAAACTACCAAAATTGGTTCCATCATCCAGCTTCTTTGAGTCTCTTCCCATAGAATTGAAGAAACAGCTGGCTTTATTTGCCATTCAGCAAAAATCACACACCCCCTGCTTTGCAGGGACTTAGAGTTGAAGTAGGATATGTCCACTTCAACTAAAAACGTTCAGTCTCAGTTTCCATCCACCCACCATCCACCCACCAAACCCCCAGTAGAAAAATTAAAACTTCCCTCCTTTTTATATGGTAGCAGCAAGTGGGTGATAATTTAACTTTTGTTTCCAGATTTCAGTTCTCAGCAGCCAGTTATCTCACAGTAGAGCTGGGTAGAATTAGGCTGGCGCTTCAGTGGAGTCGTTTCATAAAGCCTGTGGGGTCAGCGTTGAGGGTGTTATGTAAATCGGCATGCTGCTTAACCTTCAGCAGTACTTGTATTTTGTGCTTACGTCTTTCGCAAATTCCATTGTGAAAATCTAAATAAAATTGTTTACCACTTTGAATCCTAAAATGCCTTAATACTATGGTGTGATACGAGGAGAAATGCCCTTTTTCTCCTTTGCCTCTCTATACCCCATACTTCGTATAGAGCCTAGCACACAATAGGATCTCAATGAATATTTATATTACAGATCAAATCCAAGGAGATGGTGGCACTTACATACTTGCTGAACCTGGTGGCAGGAGTAGTACTGTAATGTCAACCTGAAGACTCTTGTCCATTATTTTGTGCCTGTGCAATAAAACTCTCCCCAGATATCCAAATTTACCTTCAATTTGATTCCGGCTACTGGTTGCCCTAAGCATTTTTGCACTTGTAGTGCAGTGATATGATAGAGACATTGATCTATTGAGTCAGAAGATCTTTAGCATTGTGTAAGCCTATTTGAGATCTCATTGATCAGGTTATTAGGTTAGGATGCCTATTCTCCCCATTACCTACTGCAGATCTTTCCAAATGTAGCTGTCAGCAGCTTTAGCAGTCAGCAGCTAACCGTGTCATCTCACACTAAGATATTCCAGGGCGGTGGCTCTCAAAGCGTGGATCCAGGATCAACAGCATTTGTTAGATGTACAAATTTTCCTGTCCCACCCCAAACCTGCTAACTCAGAAACCTCAGGGATGGGGCCCAACCCTCTGTGATTTAATCCCTTCCAGGTGACTCTTGTGGATGCCAGGATTTGAGAGTCACTGCTTTAAGAGTGGAGATTGTGCCCCTATTTACACTGACACCTCAGCTTCCTGACCTGTGATTCCAGTTACTATAGAAATCTATGGTTAAATGTGTCCCCATGTGGTTTTCATTTATGCTGAACCAACCAAACAATAAAACCAAACAAATTCAAGTTCTCCTCAAACATACTATTAAATATAATGAATTGGAGATAGCAATAAGATAGCATGAAATACAGAATAATGAACCAAACATAAGAAGTTTATGCTGATTAATATGTTTCAAGAACCTTAAACACTTCGTTTCAGAATCACACTTCTTAGGAAATGACCTGCCTCTCCACCAGCAAGTGGGACTGCTTATAAAAGAGAATAGTTTGATTTGAGATTTTTTGAACACAAGAGATGCATTCACATATAATGCTGTTGATATAATAAAAGATAATTCCCAAGAGACAGAGAGAAAACGGTGTCATAAAACAATGGTTTCTTAGTACTGTGGGGTATGTCTGCTCCCAAGAAATAAAACTCTCCTCCAGTTCCACTCACAGGGAATTGGGTTTGTCGGTGCATTGGATTATAGACCAGGAGGTGACAGGATCTCCTCCAGGCCGTCATTTAAGTTAGGTGTCTGATAGCAAGTGATAGAAACATGCTCAAGTGGACTTAATAGCCAAGGGAATGCCTGCCTTGGGAAACTGAAAATTCCAAGTATGAGGTGGCCTTAAGGAGACCGGACTGAACACTGCAGCAGCGCACCTGCAGGAACTCTGCCTTTGCAGGTAGCTGGTGTATCCTCAGACTGCTCCGGGCATCCAAGCAGGTTCCATCTCCCTGCTTAGAGCTCCTGTAATCGATACCTCATGCGAGTTGAAGTAGGATATGTCCACTTCAACTAAAAACGTTCAGTCTCAGTTTCCATCCACCCACCATCAAACCCCCAGTAGAAAAATTAAAACTTCCCTCCTTTTTATATGGTAGCAGCAAGTGGGTGATAATTTAACTTTTGTTTCCAGATTTCAGTTCTCAGCAGCCAGTTATCTCACAGTAGAGCTGTGATGGGAGAGAAGGGGAGAGAAATGAAAACGCTTTTCCTTTTTAAAATGCCCAGAACCCCTCCTTAACTGCTCACTCTTCAGATGGCAATGCATCCCTAAACCACCTATGCTGGTCAGACATCAGGAGATATGCAAGATATGCTGATTGGCTTAAACCAGTGGTTCTCAAACTTTTTGGTCCCTGGCTCCTCTTTTTTGTTCAGAACTATTGGAGATTCTGCAAAGTCATTTGTTTATGTAGTTTATACCTGTAGATGTGCACCGTATTAGAAATAAAAACTGAGAAAATTAAAACGATATATTTATACATGTATTTTAAAAAGCAGTTGTAAAGCCATTGAATGGTAACATAAATGATGTAATTGTATGAAAAATAATTATATTTTCCCCTCAAAAGAAAATTAATGTGAAAGGTGGTACTGCTTACAATTTTGTAAATGTCTTTAATATCCGACTTAGCAGATACCACCTAAATTCTCGTATCTGCTTTTGTGTCCAATCTGTAGCAAAAACGTGTTTTTATTGAAGTATAGGTAGACTATTCAGCCTCACATATATGTGTAGTTGGAAAACAGAATATTTTAATAGCTTTATCAGTTTATTGCATATATTCTTTTTTAATACTATACTAAAACTTGTCATGTGGCAGCTTCTTAAAGTTAGTTGCAATGTGGATTCTAAAATCTTATCAATAAACTTCTGGTCTATCTTGGATTTTGAATGGTTCTTGTATCCACACATGATTGAATAATATCATGAATTGGTAATTTGGAAAATATTAATTCACTAGTGATGTTGCACTTCCAAATGTTGACCCATTTCATTTTACAGTATCAAAGTCACCTTTTCTTTTAAATATCAGCACCAATGTCATCAGAAAAGCTTGCAAGTATTATTGACAAAGAGTCAAATTCTGTAACATTTTGAAGAGATTTATTCTGAGCTCAATATGAGGACCTGTGACATAGCCCCAGGAGGTCTTCAGAAATGGTCACTAAGGTAGTCCAGCTACAAGGTGGTTGTATACGTTTTAGGGAGACATGACATCAGTCAATACATGTAGGGTGTACATTGGTTAGGTCTGGAAAAGCAGAACCACTTGAAGCAGGAGTTTCCAGGTCATAAGCAGATTCAAAGATTTTCTGACTGGCAATTGGTAAAAAGAGTTGTTATTTAAAGACCTGGAATCCACAGACAGGAGTGTCTGAGTTAAGGGATTGTGGGAATCAAGGTTCTTACTAGGCAGATGAAGCCTAGAGGCTTAGGTAAATAGATTATAAATATTTTTTATCAGACATAAAATGGTGCCAGGCTCTTAGTTAATTGTCTCGTCAATCAGGAAAAGACCTGGAAAGGGAAGGGAAATCTCTACAGAATGTAGATTTTTTCCCACCAGAGACAGCTTTGCAGGGTCATTTCAAAATATGTCAAGAAATATATTAGTGGGTAAAATACTTTGATTTCTTTCAAAGTCTGCTGTCACGTTGATATCTTATTGCTACAAAGAGTCTGTTCTGTCAGTCTTACAGTCTCTTTTAATATTAATGCTGGTCATTTCTGCCTGAAATCCAAAGGGAGGAGAGTATAATGAGGCACGGCTGACCCCTCTCCCCCATCCCACTCCACCCCTGCCTGCCGTTTTATAATGGCCTGAACTAGTTTTTCAGGTTTAGAGGGACCTTAGCTAAGAGGAGGCGTTCATTCAGTTGGTTAGATAGCTTAGAATTTTACTTTTGGTTTGCAATGCTGAGATGCTTTCAGAATCACAGTAGCAGATACCAGTTTTCCAAAATTCTAATTTTTGCCTTCAACCTATAATTTCATAATTAGTAACAAATATTGCCAGTTTATTTGTTTATTATTTTTTGACATGACTAGCTCACTTGGTTCATTTTTCAGAAAATGTTTGTCAAATACCTAATAAAAATAACCATAATTTCTCAGTCATTCTTTTCAGTGAAAATGGTGTTCCATGAAAAAACTAGCTAGTTTAGCTTGCAACTCAGTCACCCAAGTGCTTTTCTTCAAGACAGCTATGGGAATTCAGTACGCACTGTAGTGCTATATGCATTTTGTCACGGACCAGTGAAAAGACGTGCCTTCGAAGACAAATATTTAGTAAAAGTAATAATGTTTACTGCGTCTTCAAGGACATCCCTAAGTGAAACTGGCACTTCCCACATTGCGAGTGTGCCTCCGTGACGAACACTCTCACTGGGAGGTGGGGTCCTTAGTTCTCAGTCTTCTTGGAAGAAAGAATTCGACCAAGAGTCCACTCAGTAAACCAAGCAAAAGGTTTATTAAGGAAATAAGACTCCTCTCCAAGACAGGAGCAGGCTGACCCAGCGGGGAGCTGCAGTAGCAGTGAGGGTTAAGTAGTAACAGAGTTTGCTTAAAAGAGATGGTTCGCTCTGAAAGACCAGGCAGAGTGGGCTGCTGGAAACCAAAAATAAAATTCTCAGCCACCCAACCCGTTGAATGGACCCCCTCGTCTCAGCCAAGGGCATTCTAAAGTTAACCTGAAAAACTAGTTCAGGGCATAATGGAAAGAGGGGCTTGCACCTGCCTCATGATACCCTCCTCCCTTTGGAATTCAGGCACAGCTGACGAGCATTAATTTTACAACACCTTAAGACTGACCAACAGGCTCTTTGTAGCAATAAGATATCAACATGACAGCAGCCCCTAGAGTTCTTTCCTGTGGTTTTTACTGGGTCAAACTCTTTCCTTAAGTCCCTGCCTCTATCTCAAGTCCCTGCTTTTGTCTAGGTCTAGTTTCCTGCTTCTGTGTGAGGTTTCTGTCTTTGTCCCACCTAGTTCCCACCCAGGTTTGTGGGATTCTTCTTTACTGTCAACGGATGCACCTGCCCCAGCCGGTGATCGATATGAATCTCGCCAGATGGTGGCGTTGCTCCTTTGCTGCCACCCCAGGAAAGGCATAGAGCAGGGAAATCTGTACTTATTGCACTTGTGGGTCTCTTAGGAATTTCCCCTTTACCCGTTTTTCTTCTCATCAGCATGTGGCTAGCCATATTCTGACAGTTTAATCACAGAGTGAGTAATTACTAGGCATCTTAAGGGACATTTTGGGGGCATTCCTTCCTGCATAGGTATTTCCCCTCCTTCCTTTCTCAGGGGCTCCCCACTTTCCTCATACCTAGTCATCTGCCTACTCCAACAGTAAACCAATTCCTAGTGCAGTTAGGTTTCGCTACCTTCCATGGTCACGCCAGGCTGACAACAGTACCCATCATTGCCTTTGTACCATCAGTACAAATGGAAGCACAGTGACAAATGTGAAAAACATCTTGGTTTCACGGTGAAAATAGTTTTGACTTTGCAGAACCCTTGAAAATATCTTGGGGTTCCCCCAGGAGTTCACAGATATTTCATTGAGAATCCCTGACTTAAGCCATTGAGAACAAACTTGTAATTAAGAGTAGGGTCATTTCCAGCCAATCCACAAGGCTTGAGAATGGCTGAGGGACGTGTTCACTGGAGAAATACAAGTGAATTGCTTTAATGAAAGAAGGCTAAAAGAAAGTTCAGTGGCAAAAATCGCAGACGCTCAAGATAACTGTCCAAGGAGACTGTGGGCTTCTTCATCCACAAAGCACTTAAAGAGGAGGGAAAAGATGACCTTGTCCCAGATGATTCAGTGATTTTCTTGCCAGAAGGCAGCAGGTCGTCATAAAATGTTCCTTGTAGTCTGTTAATTGTGTCAGATCTTATGAACATGCAGAAACTTCCTGCCATGTGTTCTGCAGGAACTATGCCACATGACGTATCAGAAAAATCCCTGGTTTTGTTTTAATACATTTGACAAGTCAGGGAGACTTAGATTCTAAGACCAGAGCTGCCCTTAATTAGCACCTAGACTTTAGGCATGTCATCAACTTCGAGTATCAGTTCTCTCCTCTATATAAGATTTAGTGATTACCTAGGCAGGTCAGCTAGGTGCTCACTGCAACTGCCGTGTGCCTGATACTTTGGGACTAATTAATGAAAATCCCCCGAAACATCTTAGTTATACCTGAAATATTTTCAATGTTTAAAAGTAACTGTTGCCCGTCTTCAGAAATAGAAGCTGCTTCCTATCAGCCAGGAGATTGATTCTGTCTTTGGTGTCCTTTCCTTTTCCCCCAAGCGCTGTCCCAAGGCTAACATTTATCTGGCGCAATGCAGTACCGCCAGGTCACTATTCACGGCCATCCTGATTGGCCCCTTAATGTATGGATTGTTCAGTATTTTTTGAATATTATTCCTGGGTGCAAGATTCCATCTCAGATGGGCGTTTGTCTGTGGGTTGAATGTTTGTCTGTGGGTTGAATGTCTGTGGGTTAACCCTCCCTCTTGTCTTCCACACAATCCCAGATCTTCTTCCAGCCAGGCTGTCCTTCCCTCAGGGTCCTGAATCTATCCTAAAAGGACAACTTTACTTGACCTTTGATGTTTAATGGGGCGAGAGCCTTGATGCACTTCAGATTTTTCAGAATGAAATCTCTACCAGAAGCGTACACATCTCTCTCGTCACCTTCCTCATAGGTTGACCACAGTGCCTGATTACGCTGCCAACACTGTGTGTCTAAGCACGTCTTCCCACTCTCCCCTCTTAGAAGGATTAAGAGGGAGATCAAAGAAAGAGGGATGGGAAAAGACATCCATCTATATCCTCAGCTGTGCACAAGTGCACACATCCCCAAAAGCAAGAGCACTGAGGATCAAAAACACATACAAGAAAAAGCTCACGCTGTGTGCCTTCTAAATAGCAGAAATTTTGTCACTGTATCCCTTGAACAAGATCTTGAAGGTTTTATAAAAATGGACAAGAGAAGACAGAATAATATGTTTAAACATTACTTTGGAGAGTTATATGTTGCAGTTATTCTCTGTTGCCTACTTTTAGCATTCCAGGTGTATGTTTGGAATAAACGAAAGCACCCCTGGCCTCAAAAAAAAAAAAAAATTAAAATGTGATGATTTTATCAACATACTTGTTGATTACGTAGTACACACAAGGAAGGCCAGGGCTATCTTGATGAAAAGTATACAGATAAAGGTGCTTGCTGTTTCCTATGATAAATTAGGCCTTGGTTATATCAATTACAGCACAAGGTGGTAGGTGCCGTAATAGAATTATCTACAGAGTACTACTGGAGTACAGGGGCGCTTACCTGCTTTGGTCAAAGAAGAGTAAATCAGAGAAGTCTTCCCAAGAAGACTTTCTGTAAACCAGATCTTAAAGGAAGCACGGGGTTTCTCCAGGTGGACCAAAGGCTGAAGGATATTCTACACCCATGAATAGCATGAGCAAAGGCCCTTTAAGATACATGGAGCGCATGGGTGATTTGGGGAGTGGCAGGGAGTGCAGTGGTTAAGTTCTTGCACACACAGAGTCTTAGTTGATCCTCACAATCATCCTGTTCTTTGGGCTAAGCAAATTGTTACCATTTCCCATATTAGAAAATCAAGGTTCAGAGACATTGTGATCCAAGGAGAAAGAGCTGGTAAATGCCAGATCTCTGGATCTTGAATCTGGGCCTTCCTTCTGCAAGAGTACAGATATTTATACCCTTCTATGAGGTTCCAGAATCCATGCAGTGACTCGGGGCTTGTTCACAACCTCCCTGATTGAATCCGTCCTCTGTTGATAGGTTATCTACCTGTAAAATAATTAGTTTAATAACCTGACGTGAAGGAAAACTGCTTGCTAGGAGGGAATGGTGTTCGAGCTGGGTAACTTGGTCTGCAGCGAAACTCTGGTCTTCACTAAGAGTAGAGTGAGCCCCAAATCCATTACAATCTACTATGGAAGAATTTGCAAATCCATTGCCACTTTTGAAACACATGAACCCAAATATGACCTGGATCTGGTGAAATGATGAAAATCAACTGAGATGGATTATCTACACTCAAATACCTGGAATTTTGGGAAAATCCTTATTTAGCTGAAGCCCAAGTCCTTCATGAATTTTATGAATTAATTAATCTATACATGGTATATTCTATACAAAATTTCAGTGTTTCACTGTAAAATGTTTCTCAGGAAGGTTTTTAGAAAATACAGCAGTCATTAAAATAAAGTGGCATTTCTATTTCTGGAGATAAATCCACTTACGATCTGAATTAATTTGCATAGAAACTTTTCACCTTCCTTCAATTCAAACAGATAGTGTCCGAAGCATCTGACTCTAACTCACAGCACCAACAATTCATAAGCTGAGCCCTAACTGGCCTTCTGCCCTTTTGATAATTAAATTTATTTCTGAAAACCTCCTGAGATTTATATTTTTAATATCTCAATTTGGATGAGGGTTGATTTCTTATCTGGACAGAATGTTTCTCTTTCTGAAATGTTAATTGGGCAGAGAACCCAGAGATAAACAAATTGATTTAATTTTAATCTTCTTTCATGGTGATGCATAATGATAACTGGTTTCTGTCTCATAGGGTTGAAAACCACAGCCTTAATAAGAGTTTGTGGGTATATTATGCAGCTTTAAATAGCTTGTGTTGTGCTAGACTGCTCTCCATAAATTATTCGAGCTCCAGCACTATCTCCGGGACTCCCAATTCTCGTGTGCTGTGGATTTTCAATCAGTGAAACTATTAGTGTGACATGAAGAAACTCTGAGCCCTCTGCTATGAGGAACAGCTGAGATTCCATGCCTAGTGTTCCATGAATGAGATTCGTTCTGGAGAACCTACATTGGTCCCTGTTGCCAAGTGAAAAGCAGTGCTTGCTGTCAGGCAGGATTCAAAGCCTAGGCTTCCAGGCAAGGCATTTGAAGGATCTGTGCATAGCTCTCATATTGGTTGTGGTTCCAACTGTTTATCCTAAGTTAGGGATAGTTAGAGTCTGGTTAGACTCAGGATGGTAAGTCATAGACTCTTACAGACATATTTTTATATCCCATCGTAAGTATCACCTCTCAGGCATTCCCTGAATCCTGCAAACCAAATTAAGTCCCCAATTGACTTTCTCATGGTACCTTTAACTTTTCCTTCATTGCACTCTCTGTTATCTGTCATCCTATAGTTATCTGTTTAATGCCTGTCTCCCTGCAGTCTGCTGCTACCATTTACTAATATCTACTGGGCAGAGAAGTAGTTCACACTTCTCCATCACTGTGACACTAGACATTCTCTTATAATTTTCTCTAAGAAAGGAAAAATAAATGTGAAAGTGACATGTGGCTTACAGGGAGACACCAGGATAAGTAACATGAGAGTTTAAGGATGTCACCCACCCTTGGTGAGCAAGTACCTGAATGGGAGATAAACTTTTGTTGTTTATTTTATAGGTGGTATTTGTTACCACAGCATAAGCTAACTTCACCTGCCTGATCTATTCCTACCTGGGTGATAAGCTCCGTGACAGTATGAACCAGGACTATTTTGTCTTCGGGTATATCTCTAGCAATTAACAAGTGCCGGCCGGGTGCAGTGGCTCATGCCTGTAATCCCAGCACTTTAGGAGGCTGAGGTGGGTGGATCATTTGAGGTCAGGAGTTCAAGACCAGCATGGCCAACATAGTGAAACCGTGTCTCTAATAAAAATACAAAAAAAAAAATTAGCTGGGTGGTAGTGGTGCACACCTGTAATTCCAGCTACTCGGGAGGCTGAGGCAGGAGAATCGCTTGAGCCTGGGAAGTGGAGGTTGTGGTGAGCTGAGATCACGCCACTGCACTCCAGCCTGGGTGACAGAGTGAGACCCTGTCTGAAAAAGAAAAGAAAAGAAAGAAAAGAAAAACAAAAAAGCAACAACGACAAAAAACAAGAGTCAGAAACAAAGAAGATACATGTTAAATGTTAAATATTTTCATAGAAGATGTACATTAAGACCCCTGGGCGTCTTGCTGGGTGCCCACCCATGAAGGGTTGAGCCCACTCCTAGAAACCTACATATTGCCACAGACTTTATATAGTTGCCCGTAGAGCTGTCAGCGTGACACTTTTCATGTTGAATTAAAATATGCCTTCCTGTAACATCCATGCATTGTTCTGGCCTCAACAGCTGTTGGTTTTCCATCCAAACCCTCCTTCCCCCGAACAGTACTCTTTTCACTGGGGGCCAGCAGCTATATTCCACATGCTTGCTATCCTGTTTTCCCAGGGAGTTTTCTCCATGAACATGTTCCTTGGATGATTGGATTTAGATTAGATTCCCATGACAGAAAGCAAGAGTATGCTTGTGCTTTTTACATCGATAAATATTGTAAAGAAATTGAAGTATTTTAAGGCAGGCTTAATACTAAAATTCTATCAAGTTGACTTTTTTTTACTGGGGGGGGTTGTATTCCAGCACAGAGCCCAAGGTAGAAGGACTTTTAATAAACACTTCTGATTCAGGAAGCAAGAAGAATTCTAGGTTACATCATGACATCTATGTTAGATGAAGAGGAATGAAATTAAAATAGAGATTTACCATCTATGCTCTTAGATGGTAATAACTCATGAAACCTCTCACACATGTAAAATATTACATGTGTGTAAGACTCACAGGCTTTTGTACCTGCTGGAGAAAATAACCGGCGTCTTCACGTTTGCGTGGGTGAGTTGTGCTGTGATTGTTCATCTCCCAGACCTCTCCTTTCAGACCCCTGAGGAAATTTGCTAACGGCAGAGGTCTTAAATTGGGCCACATGTATACCTGTTGCTATGCAAAACCATTCAAAGGATATATGGACGTAAATAGTTTCAAGAGGATCTGTTTTCTGAGTTCTCTACTTCTGTATATTCTCTTTCCTAAAATTGATCTGCCTAAGAAAAATACCTCAAGTTAAAGAACTCAGCTCCACGTTTGCCTTTGTACCTACTTTATAAATAAAGCCATTTTGTCACTCATCTAGGTGGATTGCGTTGGGTTGTAAAACCTTATGGGCTGACGGCCCTGTAACACATTTAGGGATGCTGGTATCTTTGAGAAATGGATTACTCGAATGACTGGATATCAACTCCTTTGGCATCCATGTAATTTCTGATTCTTTGCATTCAACAAAGTAGGAGGAGAATGTGTTCATATTGTCAGATCTTGAAACATCACTCTTGATGATGGATTACCATACAGTTTTTGTCGTAGGAGTTCCAATAATTGAGTGCCATTACTATGACAAAGTACACTCCATTCAACGTTTCTCAGGACAACATTTATAACATTGAAATGTAGGGATTGAGTTGAGACTCTGCTGTCTTGCTCTTGGAGTCAATGCAACGCTTCTCCAGTCCATGGACCAGTGTCTTTAGGGGAGAATGCCTCAGCACTAGAACATCAGTTATCAGTCATTGACACTCCCTTTACATTCTCTTCTGCATTTCAGAAGAGCACCTTACACCTGACTTTCCCAGACTCCCTTTTCCCGTGTGGCCCTGGGTTACGTTCTGCCAGTGAGAGGCATGAGGTTTTGGAAGGTAGACAGGAAGTCACTGTATCCTGTGGCGTCACAGAGATTGCTGACGTTCCCAGCAGCTTGGGAGCCCATGCTTGAAATCACCCACTGAGCTGATCTAGTCTGCTGCAGTCCCCTGATCCTGTCGCTCACCAGTGGTTTCTAATTCCTCATTTTAAACACTCTCTGCTTGAAATACTCTAGAGCCGTTTTGGTTTTTCTGTCCAGATGAAACCCACAGGAATGGGACCCTTCCCTGACCACATGAAGTAGGCTGTGGCCACGTGACTTGCTTTGGCCCAAATGGTGTGTGTCACTTCCATGTAGAAGCATTTCTGAGCCAGAATGTGATCTTTCATGCTGTCTCTTCATTTGGTTGGGAAATTCCAAAGCAGTGTGTAGTGAGGGCAACATCCTAAGCTGGGTTCCATCAGTCTGGATTCTTGCCTGTCCACATAAACATCACATTTGAGCAAATGATGCATCTTAGTTAAGTCAGCAAGAGTTGGGGTTTTTACTTCAGCATATACACCACCCTGACTATGTAATTCCTGATGGCAACTCATTTCTGATAAACATTTCATTGTATTATGATGAGTAATTGTTCTTTAAAATATATAGTTTGTTTTACTGTCGTTTTGCTTGTGTGTATACTGAATATATTTATAATGAAATCTCAATGTAGAACGTTATTTATTTTAAAATACTTAGTTGACAAATAGATTGTACCTATCCAGGGTGTACAACGTGACGATCTGATATATGCATATGTTGTATAATTATTGTGACAATCAGATTTACCCATCCGTCACCACCCATGCTCAATGTTAGAACCATCGCTTGTCCATGCTTTTGTTTTGTTCTGTTTTTGAGTCAAGGTCTTGCTCTGTTTCTCAGGCTGGAGTACAGTGGTGTGGTCACAGCTTACTGCAGCCTCCATCTCCAAGGCTCAGGCAGTCCTCCTGTCTCAGCCTCCCAAGTGGCTGGGACTACAAGTGTGCCTTACCACACCTGGCTAATTTTCTAATTTTTGGTAGAGACAGGGCTTCGTATGTTGCCCAGGCTAGTCTTGAACTCCTGGGCTCCAGTGATTTTCCCGTTTCAGCTTCCCAAGTTGTTGGGATTACAGGTGTGAGCCATGGCACCCGGCCATAACTTGTTCATCTTGTAACTGAAAGTTTGTACCTCTTGTCCCCTTAAACGCATCTCCTCATTTCTCTCATTTCCCAGACCCTGGCAGCCACCATTATACTCTCTGTATTTAGGAGTGAACATTTAGAGCCTGTGTGCACAGATAAAAAAATAAATTTGAATCTATATGCATATTTTTGCTGCTGAGAAGTATGACAGAGTAATCAATAAAAGACATTTGAGCGTAAAAATAGAACACATTAGAGCAAAATTCTGTGGAATAAGTAAAATAAAAATGGAAGCTAAAAAACGTAAACTGCTACAAAACTTAACTCTGGTAAGGAAGAGGTTGTCTATGTATTTCTTTAAAAGTGAATAATGGTGAGGAGCAAATCACCATGGTGTTTAGATTCCAGTGAATAGTTTTAAAAGGAGGATATAACAGTTTAATTTTAAAATGTCAATAGTTACAATATACTGAAAATTTCAACCTTTGCAGCTTAGGAGGGAAAATTTTAAATGTCAACTTTAAAATGTGCCTGGGGATACAAAGTTTTGTCAAAATTATTCTGGAGCATTTCTCTCTCATAGAATTTTCTATGGCAATGGCAGTGCTCTCTAACTTCGCCGTCTAATGTGGGAACCCCCATCCACATGTGGCTGCGTGTTCTTAAAATGTTGCTGCACAGCCAAGGAACTGAATTTACCTCATTTTATTTTAACTAATTGAAATTTAAATAGATTTCCATTACCAGGGGCTATCGTTTTGGACACTGGATTTCCCAGGTGTATGCAAATAAGGTAACTAGGTTATTGGACCACCAGGTATAAAACAGCTCCAAGTAAAATTGCAAAGTTATTTCTATTCACTGCTTTAAAAGGAAGGCAACCTACTATATTAGTATTTCAGGTTTTTTCTACCATTTTCAATCACCACAGAGACAACCCTCTGCTTCTCACGAAAACACCTCTGGGGGGAGAAATAAAGCTCCACCCCATTGCCAAGGGAAGACGTGAAAAGAACCAGTGTTCTGGTGAGAGACGTGCTAGGATTTGCGCTCAGCTTGGACCCATGGAGCAGAGTCTTCGGGACCTGCCTCTGCTCGGTGCCGATCCAGGTGCCAGGTGGGCAGGTGTTGGCAGGGGTGGTGGCAGAGGCAGAAACAGCACCTTTTTCTCTAATGTTGCTGCACGGACAGCTGCTGGGTGAGATGAGCAGCGGTGGAATGTTTGTGTTAGAGAATGAAACAGAACAGAGCTTGACTGTTCTTCCCGAAGCTTTGCACCTGCCTCGGGACTGAATTAAAGCAACCTTGATACTTGTGCAGCGAAGGCAAAGGGAGTCTGGAGCACCCGGTGGCCTGTTCCATGCTTTGCCTTGGTGTCTAGTTCATGTACATTCATGACAGAAAATTTTCATGGAAAAACCGTAAGTCAGAACATGTAAATCCCCTGTAACCCAATCACCCAGGAATGTCAGATTTGATGTGTATATCCAGCTTTCTTAGACATTTCTATATTTGTACCTAGATTATCTACAGAGAGAGACACAGACAATGAAAGCCATAACATCTGAAAATCTGTGTACTTAAATATTAGGTTGGTTCTAAAGCGATTGTGGTTTTCTCCATGAAAAGTAGTGGCAAAAACCATAACTACTTTTGCACCAACTAATATATATCAGTGAGTTTTTTCTTTATTTTTACTTTTTGTTTTTTATTTTATTTGGGTTATAAAAGGATATGTGGTGAATGAGCAGAGTCACATTGAGAACTTTAAAAGGCCTGGAGATTGACGAGCATATCACACTTACCTTTCCCTGACAATTAGTTTGAAATACCAATAACAAAATATATCTACAAAATAAGTTTTAGAAAGTCCAAAAGGATTTTTCTTCTTCTGATGACTTTTGAATGTCATTTTATACATGAAACACTTTGAAATAAATGTGTGGCTGCTTCCCTAGCTATTTTAACATGTATAGTTCTTAAAGTCTGAGATAATCCAACTGCTCAAGCAGGGTCATCCCAGGGTAATTCTATGTCTGTAGACCCAACTTTCATCCCACCTGAGGCTTGTTCTGTGAAAGGTACTGCCTGAAACAGACCTACTTTTTCAGTGGGGTAGTCTCGAATTCAAGTCTCTTCTGTTGTAGGCTGAGTACATTTCCATGCATTCAACACCGGTGTTGTGGAGCTAGCTATATGTGGATACCATCGGGCTGTTGAGTACTAATAAAAAGGAGACTAAATTCTGTGCAATCAGCTTCCTTTTCCAATGTGGAAATGAAGGCATTGCAATCAGTTTAGCAATGTGCTACAATCCTATTATTGTCATTGTTTTCACTGACAGCCTAAGCATTGGCAGGATATTTGGTGTGTGGGAAGGACAGAGAGACACTAAAATAGCTGGGAGAATATGTTCTTTGGAGGGCCGGAGGTTTTAGGCCACAGTAGGGCTAGAGGAGAGAATTATGCAAGCGACTGGAACTCCATCAAAAAACAGGGAGAAAGCACCAAGGGAGACCAGGCCATCAGCATTTCAGAAACATTTTGTGGCCTGATGAAGGAGAATCTGGTCTAGCTGGAGTCCACCTCTTTGCGAAGTTGTAGGAAGCTGCACTCAAATCTGACCCACCTGGTGTGCCTAAGCCTTTGGCCTCCCTCCTGCAGCAGCTTATGTGATTCCCCCTGAAAACAGGTCTCCAGGATTTTCTTCCCAATAAAGGACAGTCGCTGGCTGGAAAACATCCAATTCAACAAATGGTCCCATGTTACAGGTCTCTGTGTAAGAGGTGACAGTAGAGAGAAGGTGGTTATAGGTGGACAAGATTGAAAAGAGAGGATTGTCTAAAGAAGGAAGAAAATCACATGGCTGTTTATGAACGTAAAGTACTGTACCGTGAGGCCTCTTGGAACCACAGTAAGCAACTGTGATGCCCTCCGGAATCAAGAGTCACCTTTTCTTTCTCTTTCAGTGTCTCTGCTCCATGCTTCTCTCTCTTGACCACCTTTCTCTTCCACCTGCAGATGGCTGGCCATCCTAGGTCACACTTGCATGAATTTTCCATGTTGATACCCAGCACCACCTGGCTCCGTTACTTAGTACCTTTGGTTCAAATTATTGGGAGAAACAAAATCTGATTAAACATTTTGAGCTGTCATTACAGTCCGCAGGCCACAAACCAGATGAGAAAGGGCAGTCCTAAGATGAGGTCTCTGACCCTGGCTTGGTGTGGCCAAAGAGTGGTGTGATGATGCAGGGTGAGCCATGAGCACCACTGGTGAAGGAGTAGAAACTGTAGAAGGGACATATTCACACAGAGAGGGGTATGGAGCAGACAGAAATTCTGACACATACCTAGCTGAGGAGAAACTGGGACTATATCTAGCATTTTGAGGAAAGACCAATGAGATAGTGTTGATTAAAGGGTAATCAAAGATTTGTGGAGAGACCCGGAAAGAAAGCTTGGAGAGTTTCCTTTGAGATGGGCACTGGCTTTTGGACGTATGGAAAACATGGGGAAGTGACTTTTTTCCCATCAAGTCCACTGGCGTTAACTTACTTAGCGGTTGAGGATCCTCATGGGTAAAGAATTTGAGTTGTATCTGTGATCATGATGACACATAAATAGCATATCCAGTGAACTGGAAAATGGAAGAGGACTGTGGAATAGATGGGCTTTCTAGGGTGATGCATTTAGGGATAAAAGGAAGATGAGTGCTTGTGGTGCTGGAGCTAGGGGGAACCCAATGTGTGCATCTCTTCCCAATGACACATTCAATGGTGCTATGTTGGGAATTTGAAAACAGTCATGGTGGGAACGTTTACACCATGGAAATTGGCAGGTGTTGCAAATCAGGCTTGTAGCCACACTCCGTCTCCCTGCCAGCTGCAAAACATTTTCCATCCCACTACTGAGTCAGCCTCATTGCATGAAGGCACAGACGAACAGTGTTTCTAAGTGACAACGCGGTAGTTTCTTCTTGAATCTTTCCTAAAAGAGTGCCTATCATGGGGAAAATGTTCCATATGGAAACCACGGAACTGTCAGTGCACAGACAGGCACACAGCAGAAAGGAAGGGGACAGGGGGAAGATGAGCCTAGCAGCTGCAGCACACGTGCAAAGCCTGGTGGCCCCAGGGTGGGCCTGTGCAGCCAAGGACCACGGGCCACTAGGACAGAATGGAGAGCTGGGCATCAGGGCAGCAGTGGTGAGAGTGACCAGCAGGGAGCATGACGGATGAGCCACAAACAGTGACTCAGGTGGATTTGGGAGCAAATGTGAGACACTCTCGGGGTTTCAAAAGGGGAAGAGCCTGGCCTTGAAAGGTTGAGGAACTGAAGCTGCTCAGGCGGATGCTGTCAGACCAGCCAGGCTGGGGCTTAGATGGTAGCTTGACCTTTCTTGTCACCAGAGACTCGGATTTGGGGCATGCATGTTGTAGTTGTTGGATCTGGACTGTAGATGACCTTAAATGCCAGGATCAAATGTGACACTTTATACTTGGGGAAGAGTGAGTCACTAGCTATGATCGATTGACAGATAGATGATAGGTAATATAGACAGATAATAGATAATGGATGTAAACCAATAGGTAGATGCTAGATAGATCGGTAATAGGTAGGTATGTAGCTAGATAGATGCTAGGTAGATAGGTAAATGACAGATAATAGATGATAATGTAGGTAGATAATAGATAATGGATGTAAACAGATAAATACTAGGTGGATAGATATCAGGTAAGTAGGTAGGTAGATAGATGCTATGTAGCTAGGTAGATGACAGATAAATCATAGAGAATAAATAATATAGATAGAAAATAGATAATGAATGTGAACAGCTAGATGATAGATAGATTGGTAGATAATAGGTAGGTAGATGCTACATAGATAGATAGATGACAGAGAGATAATAGATGATAATGTAGAGATATAATAGATAATGAATATAAACAGATAGATGCTAGGTAGGTAGATATTAGGTAGGTAGATGGATAGATGCTAGTAGATGATAGATATATAGCTAGATAATAGATAATGGATATAAACAGATGTTAGGTACACAGATAATAGGTAGGTAGCTAGATATATAGATAATAGATCGATGATAGATAACAGACACAAATACATAGGTAGACAATATGTTAGATAGATTTTAATATGGAAGAAAACAGTTACAAAGTTACTTTCTTGTTGCAAACTCAATCCTTCAATTGCGGTTCTACATGCAGTGTACTTAAATGGTTTGACTTGGAGTTGTTCAGATAGCACATGGATATACCTCCTTCATTTCTTGGTGCTATTTCTTCTTGAACTCAACTTATTTGTTTACTCTCAGGCCCAACACATATACTCTTTCCTGATGTTGTAGGAAGGAATGTAGAGCAAGAGAAACCCTTCCCTCGCCTATGTATAAGGACTTTCTGGTCAGAAGAGGACTTAGCTTCATTTCTGCCCATATATGCTACTTGCCATATTCCCAGTGATATATCCCTCACCCCAACCGAAATAACAGAGGATGTTGAGTTATCTTTATTTTTTTAATATCAGGGGATGATAATCAATGTATTAAAATCTGTGGTTACTCGGGCATTAGCACTTTCGACCCTTGGTGAATTCTAAGGGCAGAAGCAGAGGTTCCCAACTCTATGACCTTCAGGGAGACAGGCAGGTAATACCATGAAGTGAATTAGGCAGAGCGTGTAGAAGAGAGAGGTTTGTATTTGGAGGTGTCCCAGGGAATCGTGGGAACTGGCACAGATGGAAGAAATCATGCACTGTTTACAGCTGGCAACCCCAGTTGATTGGCGCTATACTGAAGTAGATAGGTCAAGAATTATTGTGTTATGTTCCAAGACAAGGCAAAACTCCGGATTTTTTTAAAGCAAATGTCTTAATTAAATGATTGGCTCAAATGATCAAAATGGAGTAAAATTACATTAGGGAAAATATTTGTAGGACACATTCAGCCTCTGAGCTGCCCTTTAATGACTCCCAAGAGACAGACACACCTTCCCGAGTCAGCCTGGCCTCTGCAGACCCAGGGCAGGCAGGCAGTGATTTTCCAGTTTCACTTCAGAACACTGTTGTTCCACTTTTGCTCACTGCGTAACAAAGCACCCAAACTGAATGCTCTAAAAAGCCACCATTTTCTTATGCTCCTGGATTCTGTGGGTCAGGAACTGGGAAGGACTAGAGTGGGTAGATGCCTCTACTCCACAATGGCTGCGGCCTCAGCCAGGAAGTCTTGGAGGAGCTGGCAGACCCCTGAAGCTTGGCATCCTCTGAAGGCCCACTCCAGACGTGTGTGATGGTTGAGGTTGGCTCTTGCCTGGGACCCCTGCTGGGGCTTCAGACTGACTCATGGCACTACTTTGTGGTGTGGTGGGCCGTCCTCACAATACAGCAGCCTTAGACTTAAGTGGTGGCTCTGAGCTCCAGACATCACAAGAGGATGGTGGAGGCTGATCTTTCTCTGACAATGGAACTCACAGCCTCATAGCCTGACTTCTACCTCAAGCACAAACTTTCCTCCTGCTCCTGCTTGTTAGGAGGAAGGGCGCAAGGGATAGGAGACAGATACTGTTGTGGTCATCTCTGGAAATACAATGTGCCATATCTGCTGAACGCCAAGTGAACTGAAGTGGTGAGAGGAAAGCTGAGTGGAGATTTAAACCGGTCAGTTAGAAGGTACAAGCTGTCCCTTCTTGTTTATCAAAGTGTCTGTCTTCACCTCCCCTGGTGTTCTTTGTAGTTTACAACCAGTTTAGCACTTAGCTTTCACCCAGTGTCATTACTGCAGACTGGTAATGGCTGTGAAATGGTTGCTTAAGTGTTGTACAGAATGGAACAGCTGGCTTCTGACAAATCACGGCATGAGAGCACGTGGACTGCTAAGTGCCAAGACGCAATGTCAACAGAGGAGCAGCCCGGGAGTGGGCTGCCAATCAAGAGGCTGGGAAATACGGAATGCACTTCAGAGGGGCAGTCAGAGAGGGGGGACACCGTTAGTAATCCCTTGTTAGACAAATCCCATTTTACAGTTGTGAAGGCAGAGGAATTAATTCTCCCCTTTAGCTCCTGAAGTTACAAAATCCACAAGTTGCCCTTTCAGGGTTTTTTAGTGCAAAAATATAGAAAAAAATACCAGTATGGAATAATTATTAGCTTTGTCAAAAATAAGATGTGCCCTCTCTCTTTTCATCCAGTGCTTGCTGTAGAATCTGGAAAATTATCTCTGTTCTACTCAGTCTTTCTCATGACAACCAGGTCAATTTGTCTCTTATATAATCAGAGCTGGGTAAACATCCACACATTCTTATTCCAGCTTTTAGTTTGTATGTTTATATCCTAACAGGAAAGAGAGTCAGAGAAGGTTTTCTCTAAAACACAATTTGTCCAGGTTGGATTGCAGGAACAAGCAACCCGAAGACCTTCATGTTTTGAGGCCGACAATGTTTACTTCCCTCACACATTACAGACTTGCCAAGGTCTTGTTTAGATTGTCCTCAGCAAGGGCACAGGCTAATGGAGCAGACACCTCCTAGAACATTTACAGTCACAGGGGATGAAGGAAAAGATGACATAACACAGCTTTATCCCTTCTAGCTTCCACCAAAGGTGACAAACAGGCCTTCAGCTCACAGTTCATTGGCCAAAGCAAGACACATTACCACACCCAGAGTCAAAGGGAGTAGGGAAGTGTATTAGTCCATTCTCACGCTGCTGAGAAAGTCATACCTGAGACTGAGGAATTTGTAACGAAAAAGAAGTTTAATGGACCTACAGTTCCACATGACTGGGGAGGCCTCACAATCATGGCAGAAGGCAAAGGAGGAATAAAGGCACATCTTACGTGGTATCAGGCAAGAAAGAATGAGAACCGAGCCAGAGGAGTTTCCCCTTACAAAACCATCAGATCTCGTGAGACTTATTCACTACTACGAGAACATGACGGGGGAACCACCCCCATGATTCACTTATCTCCCACCAGGACCTCCTAAAACACGTGGGAATTATGGGAGCTACAATTCAAGATGAGATTTGGGTGGGGACACAGCCAAACCATATCAGGAAGTGAATTTCACTGTGTCCGGAGGAAATGGTGATACAATCCTCACCAATCACCTCATCCGGCGAGTGATGTAAAATTTCAGAGGTGCTCATTTCTTTCACATGTCCGGCAGTCTACTCCGGTGAGCTAAGAAAATATCCAGTTTTTGGAAGCTTTTTAAATCATCTGTTTTCTTGTTTGTAAAATGAGAAAGGAGGTCGTTTGTTGAAATACTTAAATGTGCTTTCCTTTCTGCATTTCTGAGTCAACCACTTTCTTCTTGGTCAGTCCAACACATCCATTCACCTGGGTGGGGAGGGGGTGGCAGAGTTAACTGCCCCACCCACCTTGATGTTAGGTGAGGTCACATGTGACGTGTGAGCCGGAGAGGCATGTGTCACATTCAGGTGGGAGCTCTGCGAGCTTCAGCAGGCTCCTCTGTGATGCTGGAGAGCTGGTTCTACAGCAGGAAATTGAAGAGAAAAAGAACAGGCCATGACCCAGGTCCTAAGATCCAATATGGGATTTTCATCCTCAGCGGGAAAGTTGACTTGAAAGCCAGATTTTATGGCGTGACTGAGAGGAGGATCTCTTGAAAAATCTTCCTATCCCTTCCCTTTTGAATAGACCATAAGGGAGACCTAGCAGATTACATTAATAGATTTTATTATACTCCAAGAGCAGGGAGGAGGAGAACAGGATGGGCGAAGATCAAACTTCAGCTCTGCAGACATAAATTCAGGCCTGAGGGACTGTGGAAAGAGAGAAGGGAGGAATGCTGCGGACTGCCTTCAGCACTGAGTGAAGCACGTGTCCTCCCTGCCCCTGATGGGGCAGAGACCCTAAACTGGGAGAGGGAGCTAGGCAGGAACCCCAAGGTCAGGCCTCCACTCTAAGTCATCTGAGTTCTGGAAGGAAATTGTCCCACAGGGGTGGTTAAGCAACAACTAAATACTCAGGGTTTATTGAAGCCAGATCTAAATTCTTATCAGCAGAGGCTGACTCTACTCTGTAGCCTAGTGGTATCCATGTACTCAGATCCATATGCCCTATAAAGAGACGGGAAATAGGGCACAAATTGTCACATTTGCCAGCAGAGACCCTCCAGTGACCAAAAGTAACAGCATAGCATGGTGCGTAAGAGCAGAGCTCCTGGAGTCGGCCTCCTGCTAGCTGTGTGACCTGGAGCAAGCTACTCAACCTCTCTGTACTGCAGATAACTTAATCTGTACCATGGGGTAAAATTTCTTTTCATAACAGCTCTTGCAAAGTTATACCAGTTTTCAGACAAGACTCTTTTAGTAGGGTATTGATTTTTCACTCCAAAAGCACACTACGAGAAGTGCTATTTCAGCATTACAGGTTTAAGCAATTTACTCATCTCACACTTTCTAGTTGGAGAACATCCTGTAGAACAAATTTTAATTGTGCACCGTGTTTGGGTGGAAATGGCATCCATGAAAGGCTGCCCACTGAAGTTTCCAGAGAACCCACTGAAATGACCAGGGTCGTGGGTTCAACTGTGTTCCTGAAAATGCCCTCAGCCCTTGCACCTGTGGATGTGACCGTCTCTGCAGATTTAATTAGCTTCAGATGAGGTCACACTTAGGGTGAACCCTAAACCCAAGGTCCAGTATTCCTTTGAGAAAGCCACGTGGCCAGGCACCGTGGCTCACTCCTGTAATCCCAGCACCTTGGGAGGCCGAGGCAGGAGGATCACTTAAGCCCAGGAGTTGGAGGCTGCAGTGACCTCTGACTGAACCACTTCACTCCAGGCTGGGCAACAGAGTGAGACCCCATCTCTAGAAAATATTTAAAAAGGAAGGCCCCATGAAGACACAGACACGCTGGAAGGGAGCTGTGTAACCATGGAGGCAGAGCCAGGAGGGATGCCGCACCAGTGAGGAATGCCAAGGTGTGCTGGTTACCACCAGAAGCGGACGCAGCAGCTGGAGGATTCTTCCCTAGAGCCCTGGAGGAAGCATGGCCTTGCGAGATAGTGATTTCTGATTTTTAGCCTTCTGAACTGTGAGAAAACCAATTTCTTTTGTTTTATGCCACCCAGTTTGTGGGAATTTGTTATGCCAAGGCTGGAAGACTAACATAACCTGTATATATCCTAATTAACTTATTAAAAAACTGTATGGAACTAGACGGTTCTAAGCTGCTTGCAAAGATGTCTTTCAGAAGTCTTCAAAATTCTCCTTGCAATGATAGCTACCCTTGTCTACAGCTTTTTTCTTTTCTTTCCTTTTTCTTTTTTTTTTTTTTTTTTTTGAGATGGAGTATCGCTCTGTTACCCAGGCTGAAGTGCAGTGGCATGATCTCGGCTCACTGCCACCTCCACCTCCTGGGTTCAAACAATTCTTCTGCCTCAGCCTCCTGAGTAGCTGGGATTACAGGTGTGTGCCACCATGCCTGGCTAATTTTTGTATTTTTAGTAGAGACGGGGTTTCACCGTGTTGACCAGGCTGGTCTCGAACTCCTGACCTCATGATCCACCCGCCTCAGAGCTTTCTTCTTAATTTAAATCCTAGCCTTGCAATGGATCCTCTCCTTGCTTGCTGTGAATTACTGGGGCTTGATGACGTTAATATACATTGCTCTAAAGGAGAATGCAGGAATAGCTTATGTTTCTAATGTCTAGGGAGCTGCCTATTGGAAATGGAAAACATAATCTTTCCTACTAACATGAATAATATACACACACATACATATATTCTCAACAACATTTCATTTAGCAGCAGGGTTTCAGGAATGAATCAAAGTTGTTATTTACCTCATATGAGAAAAAACAAGTGGATGTTTGAAGCTTTTTTGGCACGTGACAAGGGTTATATAAACATTTGTTAAATAAAATAAGCACATTGTTGGTTATGATTGCAGGGCAGAGTACTGGGGCATGGGGACAGGGGGCAGTCAGGCCAGTGGAAATCTTAACCAGACTTTGAGGATCCCATAACACAAATGAAACCCCAGGGGACCCCAGCCACTGGCTTCTGCAGAAGATGCACCTGTGATGATGGAACCCCACACTAGCTCAGACAACCTGAGAACAGACGGTGCATGTGTCCAAGAGGCACCTCCTGAACACGTCCCTCCTTCTGCTATGATGCTCATGTAGACCATGTTCCGCCTCATATTCCTGGTCCTCTTGCTGGAGAGAAGAGAGGCAGCTCCGAGAGATGGTTTTACCTGAAGAGTCACACCAAGTGTTCTTGCCAGAGTGGGACTACCCTAGTCAATGAACATTTAGTTTTGTTCCCACTTCACTGTAAAATGGGAACTTGTGTAAAAAGGCTCAGAAGTTGTAAAGACAGCAAGAAACCACACTTACTCTACACCTAAACGGATGCTTTCAGCTGATGGTGTCAGAAAATGGTTAAACTTGGAGAAGCAGAGAGTAGTGTGTTGGTTGCCAAAGGCAGGAAGTGGGAGAATGAGGAGCTGCTGTTCAATGGGCATGAAGCCGCTGTTATGCAAAACACATAAGCTCTAGATATCCATGGCACAGCCCTGTGCCTATAGTCCACAGTACTCTACTGCGCACCTAAAAGTGTGTTGAAGGCATAGATCTCATGTTAACAGTCCTTACCACAATGAAATACAAATATTAAAAATGTAATAAAAGAAAATAAAAAGAAAAGAAAAAATTCTAACTTGAAATGACTAAAACATTTAAAAAGTGGACCAGCAGAGAACTGGATGTCTCCTGTAACTAAAAGACAGGCATAGACTTGCTTCAGGAATGGTTGAATCCAGGGCCTCAATGCGAGTAGGACTTGATTTTTCTCCCTTGCCATGGGCTGACTTCATGCTCAGCCTCTTCATGGTGCGGTAGATCAAATCTCACACTCTCCCGAGTCCAGTCAGGAGTGAGGAAGCTGGGAGGGAGGGGGTAATTCTTTTCTTGTCGCACCTGGGAAATTCCCAACATTCATCAATATGTGTGAACCTAATCACAGTGACCAGAAAGAAGAAGAGCGCTCATTGTTGGAGGCCAACCTCATTGGATGCCTGCAGCCAAGGCTGTCGCCCAGAGTAGATACCGTGAACGCAAACCACACGTCACTTAGGGATGCGGCTGTTGTAAAGGAAGCTATCCTGGATCGCTGGGGCGGTGTTCTGACTCAGAGTCATCCTGATGTCCATGACAACACACTTGCCAGTTATCATAGTCTCAGAGAATTACCAATGTGGGTCGTCACCAGCATAATTGACTGATAAGTGTTACTTTTAATCTTTAGGAGGAATGTTGTCCCAAAGTCTGGTAGCACGTTTTGATAGTCTTCTGTGAGTTTTTTTTTTCTTTCTCTTGTTTTCCTCTTCATTTCTTTACTTTCTGCAAACTGAAAGGTTACCTTTAAAAATGTGCTAACTGAAGTGGTTCTTACTGAAATATGAGGTATTAGTATATTCCTGAAAATAAAGAAGCAATAGCAAAAAAATAGCCCTACCAGATATTAAAATATGTCATAAGCTATTGTGTTTAAAGCATTTAGGGACTGGTGCATGAGAAGGCAGACAGATTAATAAAGGCAAGTGGATAGTCCAAAAAATAAGCCTAAAAACACAAATAAACTTAGTATATTTTACCAATGGCATTTATGCCAACAGATACTGGATGAATCATTTAATAAGTAGTATGATTTTAGAAACCATACAGGAAAATATAAAGCTGGATCTTTATTTCACGCTAAAACAAATTCCAAATGGACCAAGGGATTTTCCTTACAAATCAATTTCCTAATAAACAATAAAAACAAGACTAACAAAGCAACAGGGAAATGCACAAGGGATTTGAGCAGATGTTAAATTTAAAAACAAAAATTCAAAGATATGTATGTGAAAAAATGTTCAATACCACTCAGACTTAATGAAATACTGTGTTCATCAGAATTGCAAAGATCAAAAAGAAAGAAAACAAGGACTTGAAGACACTGTCAGTGGATATAAACGTGGGTAGAATCTTTCTGAATGTCAGTTTCGCAAGTTCTGTACAAATTGCATCTCTTTTGACTTGGCAATTCCTTTTTTAGGAATTTGTCCTACACATACATGTGTGTGCTGAGTTGTGTGGACATGGCAGTTTCCTGAAGCACTTGTTATGGTATCAAAAATTAGGAACCACCTCTGTGTCCATCAGGGGGGCACCAGTCGAGCAGATTTTGCTCAAATACTAGCACACAATGGATTAGTATGTGTAGAAAAAAGAATGCAGCGGATCTATAAATGCTTTACATCGACACATTCCCAAGATATGTTTTTATGTATATATTTATATGGGTGGTCTTAGCTTACGGTGCTTCACTTTACAATTATTTTACAATGGTGCAAAAGTGATAAGCACCCAGTGAAAACCATACTTGGGCCACCCATGGCACCAAATCTGTTTTTCACTTTCAATACAGTTTTCAATAAATTACATGAGACATTCAACACTATCGATGATTTTGCCAAACTTTAGGCTAATGGAGGCACCCTGGGCATGCGTACAGTAGGCTAGGCTAAGTTCTGATGTTCACTAGGTAGAGTGTAGAATGCACTTTCGATTATGATATTTTCAACTTACAGTAAGTTTTATTGGAATGTAACCCCATCATAAGTTGAGGAATATCTATCTATCTATCTATCTATCTATCTATCTATCTATCTATCTATCCATCCATCCATCCATCCATCTATCCTTCCATCCATCCACCCACCCACCCACCCACTCATCTACCCACCAACTCATCCATCCATCCATCCACCCACCCACCCACTCATCCATCCACCCACCCAGCCACCCACCCATCCACCCACCCACCCACTCACCCACCCACTCATCCATCCATCCACCCACCCACTCATCCATC
>NC_045443.1:127092391-127178150 GCF_002776525.5 Piliocolobus tephrosceles | reverse complement strand
CCACCCACCCACCCACCCAGCCACCCACTCATCCATCCACCCACCCAGCCACCCACTCATCCATCCATCCATCCATCCATCCATCCATCCATTCATCCATTCATCTATCCACCCATCTATCCATCTATCTAATCTATCTATCTACTGTCATGCATTGCTTAATGACAGGGGTACACTCTGAGAAATGTGTCATTAGGCAATATGGTCATTTTGCAAACATCATGGAGTACACAAACCTAGGTAGTGTAGCCTACTCCACACCTAGACTGTATGGTATAGCCTATTGCTCTAGGCTGCAAACCTATACAGCATGTGACTGTTCTAAAACTATAGGTAACTGTAACACAATGGTAAATATCTGTGTGTCTAAACAGAAAATGTACAGTAAAAATACAATAGTATAATCTTATGGGACCATCGTTGTACATGCAGTTAATTGATGACTAAAACGTCGTGCAATGCATGACTGTGTGCATGTACGTATATGTGTGTGTGTATATATATTATAGATATACCTACATATATATAGTATAACTGTGTGTACAGTGTGTTGTCACTGGTATACGTATATTTTAAATCCACATATCTAAGCATGACTGTGTGCATGCACGTATGTGTGTGTGTGTGTGTGTATATATTATAGATATACCTACATATATATAGTATAACTGTGTGTACAGTGTGTTGTCACTGGTGTACATATATTTTAAATCCACATATCTAAGTATGTTAATCTCTTAGAAAATGTCCCACTAAACTCAGAAGTTTTACAATAGACGTCTGTAGCAAGAGGAACTTCTCCTGTATCCCCATTCATGCCATTTGAATATTTATAGCATTTCTGTACTATTTTTCAATGAAAAGTTGTTAATAAAAAATTAACAACCTCCCAAAAGACATCCCTGAGAATTTACGTTTATTCGTGTATTAACCATAGTTCTGATTTTGATTTAGAATGCCTTCTTTAATTAAAGAAGTATATTTAAGCAATCTCTCTGAAACACTAGTAACCATGAAGGCTGAGAAAATAGCAATACAGTTCAATTATGTAATGTAATGAAATTAGAGGGTTGTGGTTCTTAACAGACAGTAAAATTAGGTCTTATCCCAAACCCTGAAAACTAGACACATCTCAGCCCCCTGTGAATCGTGGAGCCCTGGGAACATGGAAGTTAGTTGAGTGTTCTGAAACAGTAGGTGCTGGGGAGGCCCCCTGAACTGCTTGTCTGCAAATATTTGTCCTGCTGGCTCTGCTGAGATGATTGACTTGGCTACATTTGGAAATTACGGGGCTGATTAGAACTTTGAGCTCACATCTGGTATCTCCCATTGGAGGGCAAGGATTATGTTTTGTTTCTTTTTGTTTTGTTTTGCTTTGTTTTTGTTTGTTTTTAAGAAGAGTCAGGACTTTGGTTAGTTATTGCATAGATGGGATGGAAAAAGGGTAAAATTTTGTTCAGATAGTCAGGCATCCAGGTTTCTGTGTAACAAAGAAGATAATGGTCATAATCGTCATCAGAGCTAAAATCGATTTTCTACCAGACACCGTGTTAAGGACTTGACATGGCTTAGAGTTCCGTATGTGCCGCAGGAGCGGGACTCTGGTTTTGCATGTCTGCTGGTTTATATGACGACCCCATGATGGGAGACTCAGTGACATGCGAAGATTGAGGTCTCCACATTCCAACCATGGACACGTGGGCAGTTCAGAAAGTGTTGTCATTTATTGGTTTAGTATCAATGACGCAAACCGTTTGCTCTGTGTTTCTGGAAATGGTGATGAACGAATGGGGGTTCATCCTGCATACCCTCTCTTGCCGACCCCTCCCAGTTTAGCCATCCATTTCTGGGAGGGTATGTTGAGGGGTGCAGCCCATATCAAAGTTTTGTTTCTCCAGATGAGAAAACCTGTTCTGCATGGAGTCATAACGATTCCTTTGAATGCATAAACAATGTTCCCACATAACAATTTGTAAAATATTTAAATAACATCCTTGACTGTTGTTGGGTGGTGGTCTGTGTTCAGCAGGAACAAGGAGAGTTCTTTCTCCTCTCCCATGTTAGGCAGAGGGCAAATCAGACCTAAAAGGCATCTGCGTGTGTCTATGTATTTCCCTTCTGCCTACCTGCGTGTGTTCCTTGCTGGCTTTACCGTTTTTCAGAAATGCAAGTAATAAAATAAGGTAAATGGTTCTAAGTAGCCACTCCTTACACTGAGCCCTCTGACCTCTTGCTTTGCTTCGTTTCTTCATGGAGCTTATCAGTGTAATAAATGTGTGTATGCTTGCGTTCTGTCTCCCCTACTAGCGTGTTAGTTCCATGGCAAGAGAAAACATATGGTTCTTTTCACCTGCATATCCAGTGTGTGAAGAGCATCTGAAAAGTGGGATCACTCAAAATGAATTTGTTGAATGAGGCAGAGAGTGGTGATGGCTCATGCCTGGAATCCCAGCACTTTGGGAGGCCAAGGCAGGAGGGCTGCCTGAAGCCAGGAGTTTGAGACCAGCCTGGGCAGCATAGTGAGACCCCATCTCTAAAAAAAAAAAAATAAATAAAATAAGAGTATTTGTTGAATGAGGCTGGTGTGGTGGTTCACACCTGTAATCTCATTACTTTAGGAGGCCAAGGTGGCAGGTGGATCACTTGAGGCCAGGAGTTCGAGACCAACCTGGTCAGCATAGTGAAACCCTGTCTCTACTAAAAATACACAAAATTAGCTGGGGTTAGTGGCACACACCTGTAATCCCAACTACTCAGGAGACTGAGGCATGAGAATTGCTTGAACCCGGGAGGTGGAGGTTGCAGTGAGCGGAGATCACACCACTGCACTCCAGCCTGGGCAACAGAGCAGGACTCTGTCTCAATTTTTTTAAAAAGTGTTTGTTGAATGAATCAGTGAATGAACAAACACACCCAGAGGCAGATTGGTTTACTCCCCTCGAATTACTCACTTCAGTCCTTTATAGCCACGGCTTATTATGTACTTATTTTGAGTAGTAGGGCTGGGACCACTGACTTCAAAGCCTCTAACAGCTGGTGTCCTTGTCCATCACGCTGGTACAGCTCCTGGCTGCTGTGCAGCCCCTTCTACCCTGTTTCTATTTATCCCACATCTCTCCTGAACTAGCTAGCACCTGTAGGAACGCCTGGCCTCGGGGACGCTCCTCATGCACTGACTGTCAGGAGGGAAATCAGCTGCTTGGAAAGACTAAAGATGATGTGCAGAAAGCATGTAGCTCTAAGATGGCTTTTAAAAGCCATTGAACATCTGTCTGCGCTGGCAATTAAAAAAAAAAAAAAAGCCCACAGACTAGGCTTAATGGAGTGAAATAGGTGGATTCAGATGTACTCCAGGAGAAACAGGAGGTCCCCAAAGCCAGCAACTGGCCTGGCCAGAGACTTGACACCACGCATGGCTCCCGCTCTGGGCCGTGTCACTTGCTCTGTGCCTTTGGTCATTCTCCCCACTGGGCTTCCCTGAGTTGGCAGGTGCCTAGCCCGTTTCTGGCTTTGAGCTGCTTTGTCTCTTGAGCTGGTAGAGAAAAGAGACCAGGATGATCCGTGATCAAAGCACCATGTTTAATATACAGTAGTATCCTTTAATCCAAGGTTTTGTTTTCTGGAGTCCGAAAACATTAAATGGAAAGTTCTAGGCTGGGCGCAGCAGCTCACACCTGTAATCCCAACACTTTGGGAGGCTGAGGCAGGCAGATCACTTGAGCCCAGGAATTTGAGATCAGTCTGGGCAACAGGGTGAAATCCCATCTCTGCTAAAAGAAGAAAGAAAAATAGAAAAAAATTAGCCAGTGGCGGGCTCCTGTAGTTCCAGCTACTCGGGAGGCTGAGGCAGGAGAATGGTGTGAACCCGGGAGGCGGAGCTTGCAGTGAGCCGAGATCACGCCACTGCACTCCAGCCTGGGAGACAGAGGGAGACTCTGTCTCAAAAAAAAAAAAAAAAAAGAAAGAATTAGCAAGATGTGGTGGCTCACACCTGTAGTCCCAGCTCCTGGGGAAGCTGAGCTGGGAGGATCACTGGAGCCTGGGATGCAGAGGTTGCAGTGAGCTGAGATCGTGCCACTGCACTCCAGCCTGGGTGAGAGAGTAAGAGTCTGTCTCAAAAAAAAAAAAAAAAAATCCAGAAATAAACATTTCGCAAGTTTTAAATTGCGTGCCGTTCTGAGTAGTGTGAAGAAGTCTTGTGCCGCCAGCCGCACCCTTCCTGGGATGTGAATCGTTCCTTTGTCCTGTACTCTCAACCCTCCTGCGTAAGATATTTAGTAGTCACCGACATGGTCTCCTCCTGACATCCAGCCATCGACGTCAAGATTCTCAGCTCCAGGATCACCTGCAGCAGAGGATGCTCCTTCTGACCTATCACGAGGGGTTACTAGCAGTCAACACTCCTTCTGACCTATCATCAGGGGTTACTAATAGCAGAACGCTGCATCACAGGGCCTATACCAGCCACCTCCCTTCATCTCATTAGGCAGAAATTTTATTACCTCTCATCATCATCCTAAGAAAAAGGGTGAGTACAGTGTAAGAAGATATTTTGAGAGAGACCACATTGCCATAACTTGTATTGCAGTATATTTTCATAATTGTTCTATTTTATTATTAGTTGTTAATCTTCTCCTGTGTATAATTTATAAATTAACTTTATCATAGGTATGTGTAGAAAAAAAATATGGTATGTGTAGGGTTTAGTACCATCCATGGTTTCCTACATCCACCAGGGGTCTTGGGCTGTATCCTCCAAGGAAAAAGTGGGATTACTGTCATCACAGCTACTGCGCACAGCTGTGCGGGTTGTACACTGCTCCACTGTATGAGGCCCCATTCATATCATACGCTATATGAATACAGCCTCCTGGGGTTGGCCAGTCCCAAGTTGCATGGCCATATGGCAGCCCTAGGCATGATCCTATTTGTATAAAATTATAGATTGGGTGTGGAAATGTACACCGAAGAATGATGACTACATTATGGCTAGCTTAGGTGGAAAGTGATGGAAGTTCAGGTTTTTTTCTTTCTTTCTTTCTTCCTTGTATCTTTGTGTGCATCCATTGATTCAGGCGTTCATTCATTCTGAAGATATTTAACTTCCTCATTTACAGCTCACGTAAATCTCAGAAGTGACAGATGACATTGCTCTGCTTTAAATCTTTAGATGTCTTTTTGTCCTGGACAGTGTCTTCAAATGTTGGAATTTCACATAAAAGTCAAGATTTGTCTTTGGCAGCCCCTGGCCTGCGTGCCCCGTAGATTAGGCCAGGACTCTGCAGTTTGGGTTGTCAACGTTAGTGTATTTTGTGCTTTCTAATTAATGACAGGCTGAGCTTTGCTTCCAGGGATTTTAATTTTCTATGAATCCACCAGTTATTGAAAACTCTTCTCATCATTTTCCCTCAATGCAGTGGAGGCCATACCCTCATGCTTCCTCTTTCTTGGCTTCCCCCTGTGGGGGTGTGGAGACCCCCCGCTTCTTCTCTGAACCAATTCCTCTTCTCTTTGATCTCCTCGAACTATTCTCTACATCCTTATGTCCATTTAGAGCCCTTGTAATGCCTCACGGTTAGCAAGACAGCAAAAATGGGTTGCATTGAAGTCACAGGTCTTACTTCTAAATTTAACTTTACCCATTGGAAGGGCGGTGGGAAAACAGATTCCCTTGTACAAGTGAAGGTATAGGAACACTTAGAGCTGAACTTCCTTATAACATGACTTTTGCTGCTGTGTGTCATGCCCCTCGTTCTTGGGAAGTAAAGGGTCTAGGGGATTCGAGTGGCCTCCTTTAATGTGAGGTGAGACATCCTAAGGGGAATGCAAAATGATTCATTGGAGGATAAACTGAAATCAGGACTTGGCAACTTATTATTTTTAATCCATTTGTATGTATGTTTTGTAGCACACATTATTTCAATAGTCTAACCCATGGTTCAACTGTAAAGTTTATAAACATACAAACCTATATAAAGATTGCATATGATTTTTTTTTTTTTTTTTTGAGACAGCATTTTACTCTGTTGCCCAGGCTGGAGTGCAATGGCACAATCTCAGCTCACCACAACCTCTGCTTCCCGGGTTCAAGCAATTCTCCTGCCTCAGCCTCCTGAGTAGCTGGGTGGGATTACAGGCATACACCACCACACCTGGCTAATTCTGTATTTTTAGTAGAGACAGGGTTTCTCCATGTTAGTCAGGCTGGTCTTGAACTCCCGGCCTCAGGTGATCTGCCCGCCTCGGCCTCCCAGAGTGCTAGGATTACAGGCATGAGCTACCGCGCCTGGCCACATATGAAAATATTTTTACTGATAGGGGTACATGACAAAGAAGTTGGAACCATATCATTCCGATTGTTACTTTAACTAGGCTTAGCTCTTTCTTCTGCGTCACTGTTGGTCTTTAACTGGCTATAGTGGAATAGTCACAAAGTAAGGAGACTTAGCAAAGTATATTCCAGTAATAGAAAGAGGAGCCTAGTGTCTCCCAAAGTGAAAAGTGGGACACGATTCCTAAAATACTGACAGTGGCACCGTAAGCAGGCATATCCATGTAACTGTTGGTGAGGGCAGGGCCAAGACATCCAGATGGGGCTGGAAGTGGTTCATCATATAAGCAAAATGTTATGTGCTATATCAACATGTAGATTTAGTGGAAAGTGGCTTTGTCATAATTTCTTTTTCTGGTCAACCAGAAATTAGAAGCCAAGAGTGATTTCAAAATATCTTGATACAGCTACGACCTATAAAAAATGAAGCTTATTTTATGCTTTGACACTATGAATGAGAGAAAATAAGTAAGGAGACAAGGAGCAATTCAAAAAAGCTTTACTGAGACCCAAAAGGGCACGTTTCCATCAATTCACTGGGAGGAATGCCATCACCAAATCTACATGCGTAAGTGTGTGGCACCCTTTGGTGGGTGCACACTGTGTATTGTTCCATAGATTGAGCCTATATGGGACTCGAAAATGGAGATATCAGGTTTTACCAGGGTTTGATCTACTCAGAGACTATGTGTCCACATGAATCTCTGGGGGAGAAACATGTAGACAAATCCTTGATTTTAGAAGTGAGAGAAGCAGTCCAGAAGTTTGGATCTCTTCCTGTCTTCCTTCCTCCAATTCCCTGGAATTCTACAGTCAGTTATTGATTAAGGCCAATATTGGCCTGCAGATAGCTGATTAGCCAGTAATAGTTTCTAACAGGACTACGTTCATTATGAACAAATAGCCTGAGACTTACACACAATCCAAATTTCTCTTCTTGGGCTTTGAACCCTATATAGCAAAACTTCTCTCCCCATCCCCCTTCCTTTCTCTTTGCTCTCTCTTCCTTTTTCATTTTTTTCTAATACCACACACGCGCACACACACACACACGCACACAAATCTTAAATAAATCTCCCAACAAACAAAACACTGAAATTCCCTTTTATCCCACTTTTATCTCATCAATTTTGCTTTCTGTCCCTATGCATTCTTTATAGCACACATTTGTATTAGTTCAATAGCCCCAGTGTGAAATTTATAAACAAATATGCCTGTATTCCGGTTCCATATTAAGAACACTTCCACTGACAAGATTGCGTAAGTAGGGAGTTTCTCTTTGGGGCAATGTTGCCTTCAGCCTAAGTCTCTCCATACAGTGATTTGGAGAATGAACTCAAATTTATAGTCTTTAGGAGGCTGACACCTCCCATCAGTTGGAGTCCCCTGGTGGTTGTGGTGGAGGGAGATGCAAATCCTCCACCCAAACCCATCTCTCTTTCCACCATCGTGACAGGGCCACAGTGAGGATATGGCTGTCCAGGTGAAGACTGACTTCCCAGCACTCGCTGCTCTTGCAGCCTTGTGTGGCCATAAGACTAGGCTCCTTGCAATGGAAGGTGAGTGAATTCGGGCATGCAATGCCCACCTCATCTGCTTAAGAGGAAATCCCTGGCTCTGGTCTACTGCTCTTCCCTCTTCCCCTTGGCTGGGATGGTCATGAGCACAGAGACTTTAGAAGTTATAGATTAAAAACAGTAGAGATGCCTTCAGCCTTGATCCCCGAATGACTGAGTGGAATAGAGCCGCCCAACAACCTGGGTTACCAGCAATGGGTGTTCACAGGAGGAGGAAATACACTTCCTTGTTCTGGAAGTCACTGAATCTTAGCCTCCCCTTGTTGTATAATTGGAAATGATCATAAATAACTCAGGCTACATTAAACAAGAAGGGACTAGATGGGAAGATGGGGAATAGTTATATGCCTAAAGGAAAGGCTGAGAACCAGATTCAGAAATGTTAGCTGTGTTAATTCCTGCAAACCAGAGAGAAGGAAGTAATAGGCAGTTGTACCAGAGCCGCAAGGCTGGGTGAATTTCCCCCAACCTTTTTTATTTGCTGTGTCTCTTTGTTCAAGATTATATTCCAGAGAGAATCGTTCAGCTGGACTGGCTTAGGTCATGTGTCCACCTCTTGTCCAGGGTTGGAGGGAGAAACTCTTGACTTACAAGTCCACCATGGTGGTATACAATGGCAGAGGGGTGGATCATATAAGCAAAATCAAGATGCTGCTACCCAGGAAAGGGGAGATGGGGTAGGGGGAGCAAAAGCAACAACTGCGCACCACATTTCTGAACCCTGGATGCTATACTTGGAAAATGTGCGTGTGTGTGTTTATAATATATACATATTCCACATTATGTAGACATATATGTATATACACATTACATATATATTTATATATATATGTATATAAAATATACACAGTCCCTGCAGTTCTATTATGTTTTAAAAACACAATATACCCTTAACCCCAGGCAGGTTTTGTTGATACCCAGTCACAGTGCATGTGCATACTATGGGGAAAATAATGGCTTTCCCCCATCACCATGGTAGATATATTATTAAGAATAAATCTACAGCAAATTATCTTCAGAAATCAAGTGCTGTGTTTATCTCTGTGTAATGAGGCTGTCAGTGTAACCTGTATTTATTGAACCACAAGTAGGTTATAAAACTTCCATTAATGAATGTAGGTAACTCAGTTGTCATAATGGGAGAAACCAGCATTTGGTTCAGACCCAGTGGAGCCCCGTGGCATGTGTTCTAGGAACTACTTGAATGGTTCCAAATGGTGCCACTGACAGCTCTGAGATTCGTGCTTCAAAATTATTAACCCAGCACACACTGTGTTCCGTAAATACCGTGTCTACATCTCCGAAGAATGACTGTCCAGTTTATTGCATGCATTTTACTTGATATTCACACACAAGGATACTTCTTGTGCCGGGTGCGGTGGCTCACGCCTGTAATCCCAGCACTTTGGGAGGCCGAGGCAGGTGGATCATGAGGTCAGGAGATCGAGACCATCCTGGCTAACACGGTGAAACCCCGTCTCTACTAAAAATACAAAAAAATATTAGCCGGGCGTGGTGGTGTGCGCCTGTAGTCCCAGCTACTCGGAGGCTGAGGCAGGAGAATAGCGTGAACCAGGGAGACAGAGCTTGCAGTGAGCCGAGATCGTGCCACTGTACTCCAGCCTGGGCGACAGAGCGAGACTCCGTCTCAAAAAAAAAAAAAAAAGGATACTTCTTGAGTGAGTATGCCTTCTTCAATTCCGAACATCTAAAACATGCCCTAGAAATCTGTCTTCTCTTATGAAAATGCTCTGTGTCTCTGAAAGACAATTCCCAGTGTCCTGTATAAAATTCTAGGAAAAAACGTTTTTGCAGAAATAATGCTACCGATTATAGCTTCATTTGCTACTGTAGAATTATTAGCAACAAATGCTGGATACTTCATGGGTTAAACAAGCCACCGTGTCCTTCTTAAGAACTTGAAAAGGATTCTTTGGAGAAACATCGTCTGAATTCCAAATAGCCTACTTATGAATAAAATTTCAGAAAAACATATAAGCCCATTATATATCAGAAAAGGCCTATGTACTGATATCTCCTGTATAATGAAAAGGTTGTCACAGCCAGGTTGATGACCTATTTATTTAAAGCAATGTTGATTCAATAAAATTCCACTGCAGAGTAATTGGGGCAGCCTTTAGAATTCATCTTAATATAATAGTAGCTGTCCACAGCGGATTGCACTTTTGTTCGCTACCACGTCTTGGTTGCCTACAATTTAAATGAGTTTCTGCAAGGCAGGAATCGTAACTATTCTCTGAGTGTCTCACCTGAGTATCCAGAAAGGTCAGATGGCTTTTTGGCATCTGCTTGCAATTCCCAATTTTTAAACGACTGCATTCAAAGTGTTTGCATGCACAACGATTATTTAAAACATAAAATATGTATTTTCCCCCATAGAAATAATGTTATACATGATGATTGTTTTCTAAAAATGCTAACTTTTGCAGTAGGGCCACACCTCAGAAGCAATTCTTGCTCTCTTTGTGGACTAGCCAAATCAGTGTGTGTGCTGGGGATTCCTAAGACCACCCCCAGGTCCAGCGAGTCGCTAGAACTGACCTCAGCATGTGGTGAGAATCACTGCTCTGATGTCTTAGCCAAGGAACACAAAGCACAGTCGCAGGGGGAAAAGGCGCAGGGGAGGAGACCAGGCTCACGCTCTCAGGAATCCTCTCCCTGTGGAGTCATGCAGGATGCACTTAATTCCTCCAATTCCTCCAGCCAATAGCTGGGACAGCACTGCCAGGGGAGCTCACCTGAGCCCAGGAGTTCAGGGTTTTCACTGGGGGACTGCTCACGGGGGACCCTCTGCCTGGCACATAGCAAAACTCTACGCTCCCAGAAGATAAGAAAGTGTCCAGCATAAACTACCTCGTTTGCCCGGTCTAGGCAGCGTGAGCCCCTCCGACCATGAAAAGGGAGGGAACTCTCCCCACATCCAAGTTCCCAGCCACGCTTGCAAGCAGACTTTCCTAAGGAGGGCCGTCTCAAGCCTGCGGCCTCAGGTCTTTCCTGCACACTCCATTTTAAAACTGTTTCCATGGGAAAAGACATGTCCTGCTTTTTCTCGAAGCCCTGGTCCTACGACTTGTCATCTCCTCCTCACCTTTTGTCCCTAATATTAATAGCAGGAGGTGGTCTCACTTTCTCCTCTGGCACGGCAGAGGGGATTCTGTGATGGAGGCTGTGGCACCATTGCCTTGTCTGCATGTTTGTATGGGCACAGTGATTGCGAGTCTGGAGGAGCTCCATGTGGGCCGCCCCCACCGTCCTCTTCTGCCCAGGTACCATCAACGTGCTCCTGGTTCCCCTTGGTACTTTTGCTTCAAGACTTTTCCTATTTTCCACTGAAGGGCTAAGAGAAAACACAGTAGGAAACATTGTCTTTTTCAAACTTCTGGGCCAGCTTGTAAATAAAAATCAAACCGTTTGCATTTTCTTTTATATTTTATTTATTATTATTTTTCTTTTGACGCAGGATCTCACTCTGTCACCCAAGCTGGAGTGCTGTGGGTCGATCTCAGCTCACTGCAGCCTCCGCCTCCCAGGCTCAAGTGATCCTCCCATCTCAGCCTCCCAAGTAGCTAGGACTACAGGAGAACACCACCACCCTCAAATAATTTTTCTATTTTTAGTTGAGATGGGGTTTCATTATTCTGTGTTTCTTTTAGAAACTTGAGTTGGAAAGAACATATGGAATGGAAAGCATACAGTAAGACAAGATTATAAAAAGTAAACAGGGCTGGGCACGGTAGTTCCCACTTTGGGAGGCTGAGGCAGGTGGATCACTTGAGGGAATCATTATTCCCTCCCCTATCTGAACCTCAGCCTCATTTTGGGCTTGGAACCTTGCTAGGAAGAGTAGGTAATAGAGACAAAATGTCCATCGGTGCCTGGCACTGGGAGACATTCAGTGGATGTGCGTTCTTATTTCAATCTTTACTTCTGTACTTTAATTGCCTTTTTCTATTGAGTTTGGCCAGGCTAAGGGGTTTCAGGTAGTTTTGTGTTTGTGTCTGGCTTTGGCTTTATTTAAAGACACAGGCTAGTGCAATGATACTCTGTTTCTTTCTGTAACTAATGTTTGCTGGCTATCAGTATACCATCTCTAGCTCTTTATTAAAGGCAGGAAAAACTGAAAGAAATTAGGACAGATGGATTGGAAGGCGACTGCAAATTTGTGTTTAAATCCTAGTATACATGAGCTTACACCTGCAAGGCAACGGTGAGCAATTAAGCTCCCTGTGTTCCCAGAACCAGCATGACCCGGGGATTCCCCAGAGCTGACTCAGACCCACACGTGCTGTCTCCAACAGGGCAAAGGTGAAGAAAGGCGTGAGCATCATCGGCGTGCGAGCCAGCAGCCCTTCCATTTGGGATGTCAGGGAGCGCACGGATTATACTGGAAAGTATGCACCAGCTGTCATCGTTTGTCAGAAGAAATCGGCTGGCTCGGAAAACAGGTGAGTCCCAGCTGGCCTCCGATATATTCAGATCAGCTGCAAATGTGGCCTCATTTTTTTTTTTTTTTTTTTTTTTTTCCTGGATTGCTAACAACCGTTTCCACTGTGGTTTGCGTTTGGTGTGTGTCATCTATTCTATCAGGGCCTCCAGGTAAGATGAATGGAAGCCTTCATTTGGGAAAGATGGGCTATTATTCACAGCAGACCTACTTAACACCGCAGCAGCGCACCGTGTCACCTGCAAGGACTGCACCATGCACATGGAATTGACCCACAAACCATGCTCCTCTTCAACATGACCTCTTTCTAGTCTATGTTATTAGATGAACTGAAACTCTGCCTGTCTCATAAAATGGCGCATTTTGCAAGTGTTAGAAACGAAAGCCTATACGTCTCTCTTCACATGGGTGCACTCCACGTTTGCAGTGTATATTTAAATATAATGCATGTGATTGTATCCATGGGCAGGCATTTTCTGATGGTCCAGTGAACTATCTGCAGTAGAATTGCAGGAAATTGTGGATTACTCTAGGGAGAAATTAAAACCTGAATCTGTCTCTGATAGCCACCAAATTAGAAACAATCAATTGACAGCTGGGCAAAGGGAGGCTTGAAACTCAGTCGTTCTTGTCTGATTGCACTTTCCTGAAATCTCATTTGTGGCTCAGGGGATTTCCTAGTCTGGTCACATATTTTTGTCACCTGTATGTTGCTTTATGCTCATGATACGATTGAAAATCTCAACAATAATGAAAGGACGAATTCCGGTATGCTATGCATTATTTCTGGAGTGCATTTTTAAACTTCATAGCTCAGTGTTGGGAAAATATCCTTATTTTTTATTATTTATTCTAGCAGGGAGCTCATGAATCTGAGCTGACAGCTATTATGATTTTTTTTGGCTTATTACCAAGGAGCATTTGAAACCAGTGTGGGGGTGATTTGATCTGGATTCCTTTCTGTGCTTCTTTACTCAACGTTGGGTTTTAGGAATTTGGGTTATCAGCAGCTCTCGTTTGGGCCTTTCCTTTTTATTCCTGAAGATTTGCTTGTACAGCAAATGAGAGGGAAAAGAGAAAATCTGTATTTGAGTTCAGTCCTAGATATTTATGTAGTGATATATTTCTGTAGTGATAGTGTGGCACACTGGTGACCTGGATGAACTTACAGATACACACATTGAAACACGTCTGTGCCAGTAATATAATTTGGAAATAAGGTGCTATCTCAGTAAAAGATTTCTTTTGTGTTTTGTAGTTAGCAAAAATTGGGATAGATGGACACATGGGTGGACGGATGGGTAGACGGATG
Source organism: Piliocolobus tephrosceles (assembly GCF_002776525.5). Classification (NCBI taxonomy): domain Eukaryota; kingdom Metazoa; phylum Chordata; class Mammalia; order Primates; family Cercopithecidae; genus Piliocolobus; species Piliocolobus tephrosceles. The sequence continues at coordinate 127,164,465 of NC_045443.1, read as the reverse complement.
GATGAATGGATAGATGGATGGGCAAATGGATGGATGAACAGGTGGATGGATGAGAGGGTGGATGAACAGATGTGTTTATTCTTTATCAGAAGAAAAGAATAGATTTAGGGGAATCTCAACCAATCAACTTTTATTCTCTCTTGTGATTTCTTTTGCCATCTATTTTTATGTATTAGTAGAAGCAGTAGTTGTAGTCTTGTCTGTGAGAGGCCGAGGGAGTTGAACCATTAGAAAATATTTATGCCTTTTTTATTGTTAATTTCTGACAAATAGTTCAGTTCGTCTTGGACACAGAGAGAGAGCATGGGTGGCCTAATGGTGGCTCCTTCCCATTGAAATGTCAGCTGCCTTTTTATATTTCCAGGGGCTTCCAGAATCTCAGCACATTCAGAGCACATCCAAATGCAGAAATGCATGATGTTTGCCATTTTTTTTTTCATCTGTGTCAGTATCTTCTTTAAGAAACAAGTACCCTGAATAGAATATAAAGCTCTTCTTTTAAAAGCCCTAATTCTTCATTCTAAATGAAGACCATTCCTTATCTCTTTGTGGATTCTGATGCCAGTTTTCTGTTTCCTTTTTTATCTTTTTTCTTCTTGTCTTCTGGAGGCCAGGATATGTTTCCTCATACTAAGGGTCTGGATGATGGAAAAAGCTTATACATGTACAGATACACACATGCACAATATATGTGTGTACATGCATACAGCATATAAGCATATAGAACATATATATGTGATATAGATATGCAAATGCATGCATGCATATAGATGTACATTTTACAGGTTTTTGTTGATAGATATATGTATTGATGTAGGGATTTTACACGGCAGCTAGGAAGGCTTTGCTTATTGAGGAAACTCTAGAATGGAAGTTTTGTAGTTTTGGGAGCAGGTCTTTTTCCAGCTATGCTCCAGCCCATACAGTAGTGTCTGGCACACAGTGGGCTGTCTATAAATATTTGTTCAATTTGATATTTGTTCTAGAATTAGACCATATCTCTAGTATTTATGTATTATGATACAAATCTGTATGCACACATATTTAGTGGTTTTCTGTATACTTGTTCAAAAAGTAAGGTGCATAGCTGCATGTATAGTGAGGCAGCATTTGGGGAAAGCCAGAGAAGGGTACTTTTGTGAGCAGACTATGTCCCAAGAAGTCTACACAAAGGACTTGCAACTGTGATTTCTACGGAGACAACTGGGAAGCTGGGGGAAAAGGCTGAATGTAAATTATTTTTTACAGTGAACCATTTGAACTGTTTGAATTTTTTTGTTGTTGTTGTGTGCATGTATTACCTATTTCATAAGACATCTGCAACTAAAATAGAGATTTTAAAAATATGATGTATTCATTCCTCTATTCAACTTTTATCTTAGCTTTAAAACTGTTCATTTTACTTCTGCCTTTGGAGAATAAAAGAAAAATCATGCTCCATGATTACAGATAGTGATGGGCTGCGATGAGATGTGTTTTTCTTAAGGATAACTGGAAGATGTATTATAGATTAGATGTTTTAATAATATTAGTAGGTTTTGCTTCAGAAGCTGTTTTGCTTTATAATTTCCTCCTACCTTCTTTGAATGTTTTCCAGTTATTCTTAAAAGTCAGAATCTGATCATCATAATGCAAAAGAAGCAGTCTTAATTAGCTTGAGAGTCATAGATTTGGTATTGCTAATAATTTGCCATGGATCAGGAAGTTGCGTTAATGAAGTTAAGTCACTGTGACAGGTTTAATTTTATGGATTAAGGAGACACTTCTGGGCTAGTGGTGAACTCACCAGGAGTGAGGAAAGATCTCTTATCTAAGTTGAAATGCATCCTTCCCTGTTTGAAGAACTTAGTTTGCTGAGAATGTGATAACAGTATGAACTTATGAATGCTATCACAGCTATCAGATCTGTTTTGACTAAGCATTGCCTGCAGGATAACCAATTATGCTGTGTCCATCAAATTGCATTTTGCATTTTCAGAATCTTGCTCACTATACTCCTATGTTAACTTAGATAAATATGTAACACAAGCCACATATTATCATTTCCTTGTAATTCTCTCCATAGATAAGTGTTTCCCAAAGCTCACCACAGTTGATATGTAAATGATTTTAGGTGTTACATAGAAATGAGGTTAAATATACTTGAATGACAGAAACTTACATTTGTTTAAGTTCTCCAGCAAGACTTGATTGAAGAGAAGTTCATCTCTTTTAAGGGCTAGTATCTCTTTAAAGCTTCTATCCTTAGCTGATCGATACATTATAGATAGGCAAGAATACATAGCTAAATTTAATCTATTTTCATAACTATCTATTTGTTCATTATAATACTGATTTTACATTTTTGGTAATTAACATTTCATTTTAAAACAAATGTTTTGTTTTGTTTTGTTTCCCGAGACAAGGTCTCACACTGTTGTCCAAGTGGGAGTGCAATGGTGTGATCTTGGCTTACTGCAGCCTCTGCCTCCTGGGTTCAAGCGATTCTCCTGCCTCAGCCACCCAAGTAGCTGGGATTACAGGCGTGTACCGCCACACCTGGCTAATTTTTGTTTATATAGTAGAGACGAGGTTTTGCCCTGTTGCCCAGGCTGGTCTCGAACTCCTGAGCCCAAGCAATCTACCTGCCTTGGCCTCCCAAAGTGCTGAGATTACGGGAGTGAGCCACCATACCCGGCCTTAAATAGACTGTTTTCGGAAACAAATAGGAATATCTTAAACAAGACGGAAGGTTTTTCTTTCTCACATAAAAGAAGCTTAAGGCTGGCCACAGCTGGAATGGCAGTTCTCCTGTATGACTGGGGTCTCAGGACCCTTTCCTTCTTCAACACCATGTGAATGGAGGGCTTACATCCTCACAGATTGAGATGGCTTCAGGAGTGTCAGTCATTACATCAGCATTGTAGGCAAAAGAAAAGTGACAGAAAAAGGTCTTCTTAACTGGGTTGACTCTTTTTAGGCAACCTTCCTGGAAGCTCTTTTCAACCCTATTTCTCTCTCTTGCATCTCATTGATAAGAACTTAATCACATGACCAAACCATACTTCAAAGGAAAGTAAGAAACACGATTTATTACCAGCAGTGTGCCCAGTTCAAAATGCTCTGTTCTAAAGAAAGAAGAGGCTGGGCGTGGTGGCTCATGCCTGTAATCCCAGCACTTTGGGAGGCCGAGGCCGGCGGATCACGAGGTCAAGCATTCGAGACCAGCCTGGCCAATATGGTGAAACCCCATCTCTACTAAAAATACAAAAATTAGCTGTGCGTGATGGTGTGTGCCTATAATCCCAGCTACTGAGGAGGCTGAGGCAGGAGAATTGCTCGAACTTGGGAGGCAGAGGTTGAGGTGAGCCGAGCTCATGCCGTTGCACTCCAGCCTGGGCGACAGAACAAGACTTTGTCTCAAGGAAGAAAAAAAATAAAAATGAAAAATAAAACAGAACTGCAGCCTGGGGAAGTGGGACAACCAGCAACCTCTATTTCATCAATTTATAAAGAATACACATATGGGAATTCCAGTAGTGATGAAAAAAGCATAGTACCTCACTAACCGCCTTCACTTTAGTAGGATCCTTTAGAAATTTGCAGTACAATGTAATAGGGTGGAGAAACTGACATTAGCACTGTACCAGAACAGTTCTGTGTATGTTAGAAACTTAAAGAAATGCTTGTTAATTTTCCAGCAGGCTGTCATCCAATAAATGAAACAATCGGTTCTTCTAATGCCCAGAATCTGAGTATCAGCAAACCTGAGACAGTGGTATGAAGTCGTCAAAATGGCATGACTTTTCTTTCGTGGGCAACTGTGATTTATGATGCCTTAAATAGTTTCTATATCCTCCCTATTGACTATGGATTACCACAGTTGTATTTATTACCATCTGAATGATGATTCTGCAGAGAGAGTGGGAAGAACATAAATGTGAGATCCAGAAAATCTGATGTTTAGTTCTCATTTTTATGCTGTGTGTCGCAGTGATGTCTGTCTGGCAGATGACCAGAGAGGAAAAGCAACTTCCTCTTCTGTAATATTGGCATAACAATGCCAGCCTTCACTGGACTATTGTGAGAATCAAATACAGTCACACATGTGCACACACTTTGAAATAATTGTCAGAACCTTCATCATTTTTAGATTGTTAAAACACCCATGTAGTATATGCAGCACACATACCCAAGTCCTCTTAGACCATGAAGGAAGCTTTTATTTCCAGAGTCTAAATTTAAATTTCCCAGAGTACAAGATGAATCACATTAGTTGTATACGGAGCCTGTATCAAAGATAATGAAGTTTCCCCATTATGTTTCAATTTAGAATCTGTCAAAAGTATTTCCATTCAAGTTTGTTTTAATAACTTCTGCATTAGGGATACAACAGACCAAGATGTTGTTTTCAGAACTATTACATATCATTTCTACTAATTATATTAGCAAAAAAAAAAAAAAAAAAAACTCGGCTGGGCACCATGGCTCACACCTGTAATCCCAGCACTTTGGGAGGCTGAGATGGGCAGATCACAAAGTCAGGAGATCGAGACCATCCTGGCCAACATGGCAAAACCCCATCTCTACTAAAATACAAAAAAAAAGTTGGATGTGGTGGTGGGTTCCTGTAGTCCCAGCTACACAGGAGGCGGAAGCAGGGGAATCACTTGAACCCGGGAGGCGGAGGTTGCAGTGAGCCAAGATCGTGCCGCTGCACTCCAGCCTGGGCGACAGAGCGACAGAGTGAGACTCCTTCTCCAAAAAAAAAAAAAAAAGAAAGAAAGAAAGAAAAGAAAATGAAAATAATAAAATGGTTTTCTGAGGATGAGGGAAAATAGAGAACTCTATTTTTTTTTTTTTTTTTTGAGACGGAGTCTCGCTTTGTTGCCTGGCTGGAGTGCAGTGGCGGGATCTTGGCTCACTGCAAGCCCCACCTCCCGGGAGAACAGGGAACTCTTTTACCCTTCTGGGGGATTGGCGAAATGGTTCTTCCACTGTAGAGATATATTTGTCGGTATCTGGCTGATAAGATTTAAAACCTGAATCATAGGACCCTGAAATTAGGGTTCTAGATATATATGCTCTAGATAAAAACTTAGCCATCAGTCTGAAGAGATGGATACAGGGCTGTAATTGCAGCATTTTTTTTTTTTTTTTTTTTTTTTTTTTAATAACAGACAGTTAGCAACAGTCTAAATGCCCATCAAGATGTGAACGAATTTTAAAAAGTTGTGTTCTTGTAATAGAATTTTTGCAGCAATTATGAGGGATGCCATTGATTTGTATATATCAGCAAGAAATTAACCTGAAACTGTAATGTTGAACGGGGAGAAAATCTTGAATAGTAGCACGTGTAATATGTTACCACTAATGTAATTATGAAGAGAACCCCCACGGCAATGTGTTGTTTTAGAGAAAATTACTGAGTTCATACAGGTATAGATGGGTTAAGGACATGACTGTTTCTTGAAAAGCCAATGTGTGAGAAATGCAAGTTCAGGTGAAGTACGCAAAGATATTTTCCGGGCATCGTGGGGAACAGAGCTTTAGAATCTTCCTAAGATAGCACTGAGTTTTGCCCCAGTAAATGTAAGCTTATCTACATTGCCTCCCTGAAAAACATTTAAACGAAGCCAGGAGGCAGCAGTAATTCAAGCATATGGCCTGGCAGTCAAGCGGAATGATGAACCCCATTCTCTGTGAAATCAGACTTCAGGCTGACTCACTCAACATTTCCTGACACTCATTCAATCTCATTATACAGTAGCACGAGGGAGTGTGAGATTTGCCTTAGCTTACCCTTGTATTGCTTTGCTTTTATTATATCCATATATCTGGTATTTAATATCTTCTGTTTCCAAGTAGAGCACCAAATTTAGAATTAAATTATTGAACATCCACTTTCCGTGGGTAATGGCACTGAGTTACCGCCGAGCATCTTTGCTAGTGGAAGCTGCTGTGGCTTTTTGATAGGATCTCCAGAGTGCCATAATACTAAAATACCGACTGCTTCTCTTGCTATAGCTACAAGAGTCATGCATGTGGCATAAATAATAACCTAATAGCAACAATAATTACATTATGCCACTTGCTGCTGTTCATCAAAATGCTTCATCAGTACATTCCAGGGTTGTAGATCATGGCTAATGTTTGGTTGCTGTCGCTTTGTGATTTCGGAGTCCTATGAAGGCCACTAGATGTTGCTTTGAGGAGAGAGAAAGCTCCCTTTTCAATGGAACTACCAAACACATCTGCAGTGGCAGAAATATCTAAAGTGACACACGACATTCCATGTAGAAAACCGTGTGCTGCTATCTGTCTTCATGTACATGTCTGAACTTGCGACTTCAATAAGTGTGTGTGTCTGTGTGTGTGTGTGCATGTGCGTGTGCATGCACATATGTGCGGGCCTTAGTGTCCTCTCTGAGCATGGAAATCCTCAGTAGCAGTCCTGCGGAGAAGAAAATGTCTGTGTCTACATACAGCTATTTTTCTATATCTAATCTATGTATAGATACCGAATCTATATCTACATATGTATCTAATCTATATAGTTTTGTCTGTAGATCCATATTTATATCTATCTTATCCATACCCATATCTGTACTTATATATGTATTAGTAATGTATATTCACACACTGTAAAATCCGAAAGTATTTTGTTGTTTGTTAAGGATCATGAACATTTGCAGTCACTGTTTCTGATGGGTGTTCATTGTCAATAAGTGAATAGATTTCTGCATCTCTCCAAAATAGCCTTGGATGTTTTTGATGACGAGGGAGTGTTCTTTGTGACAGCCACTTCCTTTGATCACTTGACTGTGTGGGCCACAGGTCTCGGGTCTGTCCCTTCACGCTCTGTGACAACCCTTTACCATGAGGATTTGATCAAACTTGCTGAAACCTCCAGATTCCCCTGGTGTGCTGAGCTTGCTGGAACAAATGCTGTGTTTGGATGATCTGTGGCTTGAAGGCCTGGGGAACAGTTTAGAAAGATGATAGTATTTCATGGAACATTAAAAAAAGAAATGAAAGAAAAATTATAGGATCCATCTGAAGAAGCTTTATTTATAGTCCAACTGATACAAAGTATCATCTTGTTTCTTATGTCCTAAAAATCTCATTTTAATTGTTGTTTCTCATGGACAGGATGTCTTATTTTTTAAGTATTAATATATACAGTTTGGTAAAGCGACTTTCTTCTGACAGGTTTCACCTGCCATGATGTGTGTCATTCAGTGTAAGAACTTTCTGTGGTGACTTCTTATCCTTTAACCCTGGTGACTAACTGTGACATCAGTTAGAGAAACTGGCAATATGGGCATATGACTTTACATTCCGACTTAGAACCTTTGTAAAGCTCTTGTGTTATAAATTACATACTGTCAAATTGACCTATTTTAGGCACACAGTTAAATGAGTTTTAGAAGATGTCTTTGGTTGTTCAGCCATCACTGCAACCCAGTTTTCCATCACCAGAAAAAAAAAAAAAATCAGCTTTTACTCATTTGCATGAAGTTTTTATTTCTATCTCAATTCTAGGCAATCAGTGGTCTCTTCTGTCTATAATTTTGCTGTTTCCATAATAGCCCAAACTGTAAATAACCCAAATGTCTGCCAGCTGGTGAGAGATGAATAACTGTGGTACATCTAAGCAGCAGAATACTACTCAGCAATGAAAAAAGCTATGGAAGCACTGAAAAAACGTAGATAAGCCCTGAAGTGTGATGCTGAAGGAAGCCAGACACAAGAGAACATGTTTATGATTCCATTGATATTCAATTTCTAGATTGCATTTTAAATTAGTAGATTTTCAACTTCTCAATAGGACCCACTAAGTTACGAAGTACCTGGTGACCTTAATTCTTTCTCAACTGCTCTTTTATTTTCTACATAAACTTGCTCTTTTCCTTTTAGAACTTTTTCTAAAAGGAACACTTAACTTCCATTTAAAAGCTCTGTGATCAGCAGTAGAAGAAATAAATGATCCATTCACCAGCCATTCTAATCAGGGGTAGCATTAGAAGCTATTTCACCTTGCTATTTTGAAGAGGTTTATTTCTTTAAACAAATGATTCCAATTAATAAATGCAGGTAGTTCTAGATAATCTTTTGTCTTAAAGGTAGATCCAGTTTTTCTACCATAGAAAAGAGATGCTGGGGGTAAATTCAACTCATATCACAAGATCAGTGACCCCTTTCCTATAACCTGAATTTGAAAATCCTCCAGAGTAAAATGGGTTTCTGTCTTGTGTACAGAATACCAACATGTGACGTAATTGTATCAGGATCAAATTCAGAGTCTCCAAGAGACATCAACTGGGACTCTGTAAATATAAGACAGTATCTCCTCAGTTCGGTCAATATCAATTTCAGTCACTGGGCGTTTCTGTCTATAATTACTCAGCATTGTTTTTGGATAACTCCCGAAGTCTGGGAAACTTGCTAAATGTGGTTTTGATTACTCACTCCTGGAGGCAAGTGTAACATGGATGACAGCAATATTTTGCTTGGTCTATAGGTCCTTATTATAGCAGATCTACAGGCAGAACACCTGTGCGAAAGTCTTGAAAAGAAATGAGAACACGTGGGTGCCTGAAAGCACTAATGGGAGAGGATGAGTGAATTTGGTTTTTAATATCAAGACACAGAGATGATCTCAACATATACAGCTTGATCATGGCGTGCCTTGGTCATTCTTTTACCTGAAATCATTAAAAAGATGGAGGGCTTAGGGAATAAAAATGGTGAAGCTTGGTCCAGGTTTCCTGAAACTCTGACAATAACAATATTTCCACAGTATTTGTCATGTCTACGTCATACCTGCAAGGTCACTTCAATGCTCCTTTAACTCCTTTTACTTTTGAATTCAAGTAAATTTATTCCAAAGGGAAGTTATAAAAAATGGAAAAACTAGGATAATTTGGATTTAGAAGTTAATTGTGAATATCAAATAATGAAAGGAGTCACTACTAATGATTTCCATGTGGAGACTATTGTTTGCAGCCAGTTTCGAGGGCTTTTTCTTCTGTGTTAGAACAGATAGTTGGCAGGTCTTACAGAAGGATTAGAGACATATGCACCCGAGAGTATGCCTTTCTCCTTAAGGGAATCAAAGGATTAAAAGCAATATGTCATGGTATTAAGCATTTCACTATGTATTATTTTTCTCTCCAGCTAAACCCACAGCTGGAAAGAGAGTAGGGGGCTTGGGAGGCCCTAAGACTATTTAATGTCTATTCTGCTTAAACACCCACCAAAAATCAAGTTAGGCCTCACCGAACGCTGTCTTGCACACCTATGGTGACAGATGCCCCACACTGACAAAAACAGTACTGTACAAAACACTTATCTATCTAGACATATATGTGCATATACATCATATTCCTAGAGGCCTTTATAAGTTGCAAAATGTCTTATATGGGAAATTTATGTTTTCTCCTGATTGTTTCCTTGATACCTTTAAAACAAGCATTCTTGGCCAGGCACGGTGGCTGTCTCCTGTAATCCCATAAATTTGGGAGGCCGAGGTGGGCGGATCACCTGAGGTCAGGAGTTGGAGACCAGCCTGGCCAACATGGTGAAACCCTGTCTCTACTAAAAACACAAAAAGTAGTTGGGCGTGGTGGCGGGCACCTGTAATCCCAGCTACTCAGGAGGCTGAGGCAGTAGAATCGCTTGAACCCAGGAGGCGGAGGTTGCAGAGAGCCGAGATTGCACCACTGCACTCCAGCCTGGGCCACAGAGTAAGACTCCATCTCAAATTAAAAAAAAAAAAAAAAAAGCATTCTTATCTGTTTTTGGTGTCATAGATTGCTTTGACAATTCTGTGACATTTATGAATCTATCCTCAGAATAATGTTTTTAATTTCCTAAAATGAAATTCACAGGAATCCTGAGGAATGCAGCTATATTGAAATGCGGCTTTCAAAACATTTTCTGAATTGTGATAAGGTATTTTATGAGCTTCCTTAATAAAACTCTGAAAACAAAGACTAGCAGCACCTATAATAACTACTGTGATTTCAAGTAAGTGTTCAGGGCAGGGCACATTTTGAAATATCTTTTACAAATCCAATAGACTATGAAGATCGCTGCGGCTCCTTTTGGTGAAGAGTCACAGCTACTCTGGTAGTCACCGAGGTTCAACCTTGAAGGACGTGCTAATTTTCAGTTCCAGGGTAGAAAAAATAAAGGGCTATTTTTTTTCCCAGCCAAGTTCATAGAGCCCTGAATTCTAAATCCATTCACACCAGACTAATAACCCCTTCCTTTAAAGGAGCTCAGATTTCTTAAAATGCAATGAGACATAATTAAAGGGAAAAAGTATCTTTAGCATATAAAAGCCTAAACCTCCTTGGGCTGTAACTGGGAATGTGTATTCTGTTAAAACTTCACATGAATGGAAGTGTAACCAACAGAAAGCTTCAAAGAACTTCCTATATGGAAAAGCAGTATGTCAGTGTGTGCCAACGTTCATCAAAATTTTTAATAACCTTTGTTTCTACATTTTAGGGTTTATCTTAATAATCAGGAGTGTTTACCTAAGCACGGTGTTCACATTGTTACTGATAATAGAAAAAAATTAGAATCCTTAAGTGCTAGGAATACAGGCGTAATTAAATAACTATAACATTTCACAGAGCAAAATGTAACAGAGCTGATAATGGTGTTTTAAAAGATTTATTGGCATGAGGAAACGCTCTCAATTTACTGATATGTTAAAAAAAAAAGGCATGAAATAAAATGTATAGAGTAGCAATCTGATTTTGTTAATAATCAAATGTATATGTGCATATTTATACACATATATACATATATGTACACACACACATATACACATATACACACACAATATAGTCAACAGGCTAAAAGTGAAATATAACACAACTTTAATAACAGTGAAATTATGACTATTTATTTCCTCCTGAATTCAAACCATAAAATGTTGAGAAGCTACCGTGTGCTAGGCACTGTACTGTATGACACCAATGGCAAACAAAACAGAAAGTGTATGTTCTCATGATCTTAGAGTCTCATTCTTTCATTTGTTGACACTTGCCAAATCTTTTGCAATAAACATGCCTTAGTTTTATTAATTAGAAAAATATATGCCAGGGTTTTGATTCTTCTATTGTTCTTATAAACTCACAGTAGAAAAATTATGCATTTCCTTCAAGTGTGAAATTGAGGTTGACATGAAGGGAACTGTCAAGGTATTAGAAAATGAAATTATTTATCCTCCTTAGGGTAAAAAAAAAAAAAAAAAAAAAAAAACTTTCTTTGAAAGTTACTGCCTTGTGATGATCTTGTAGTTATATTCATCAATACATTTTTGTGTTGGCATTTAAGTGACTATCTTTTTGCCAGGTAAATTAGAATGAATCGATTCTATTGTACAATAATCTTAGGCTATATATTAAAATAATACAAAGAAACTAAGGACGTCGACAAGTTCCAAGGCAGTGGATGTATTAGAAGTCGAATTTTCTTTTACAGCATAAATATCATCAGAAAGAAGCCAGGCTTAATTTCTCCTTGTTCCTTATTCAACCGTGCCTGCCACATAGAAAACTACCTCCAAACTAATTTCTGAATGACCTTGAGATGGGGTTATGGGCCTAAGAAATTGTATCAGAAGCCTCAGGCAGGATTTATGAGAAGATATGGATTGAATTTTGCATGGGGAAGGAAAATTTTATTTAGTATTTATTGTCCAGTGCTATTTTAGCATCAGGCAATGAAACAGCTTGACACCCTTAAAGATGCTCCCGTGGGTCCACCCTGCTCAGAGGTCAGCAGGTGCCATCCCAGAGAACCATAGGAACAGCAGGTGGCTAGTGTTTTCCCCCACTGAATGGCCCTGGCTTCTCTATCTCCCTCACCCCCTTTGATTGTAGACATGCTCAGACCCTACGACTCACCCCTTTTCTTTAAAGTATTATATCTACCTTTAGACCTTTTGAATTGGTAATCTGAGTACTAATACCTCACATTGGTTAATAGATAAATATGTACCCACTTCTTCAAACGGTTTTACCTAGAGCTTATTTCAATTTAACCAACTTGATTCTTCTAATGCTAAGGGTAGGCAAAAAAAATCTCATTGCCATTTGATGGATCTTGAAGCTGAGGCCCAGGAAAATTTAGGTAACTTACATTACTTTCTGTAGTGGGCTGAATAATACCTCCCACTCCCACTCCCACTCCCACCCTCACCCCAAATATGCCTGTGTCCGGAATCTATAGCCTGTGAATATATAGCTTACATGGTAACAGTCTTTGAAGATGTGATTAAGTTGAGGACCTTCAGATGAGACTAATCTGATGGGTCCCATGTAATTACAGAGGAGAGAAAAGCAAAGGGAGATTTGGTGTCAGAAGTAGGAGATGTGGTAATGGAACTAGAGGTTTGATGGATTTGAAGAAGGGGCCAGAAGCCCAGGAATGTGGAGGCCTCTAAAAGCTGAAAAAAGCAAGGCAATGGATTCTCCCCTGAAGCCTCCAGAAAGAACCAGCCTGGCCAACACCTTGATTTCAGGCTTCTGACCTCTAGAGATGTAAAGTAGTCAATCTGCATTATGTTAAGCCTCTGTATTTGTGGTCATTTGTTACAGCAGCCATCGGAAGCTAGTACATCTCCTTAGTTCAGTTCTGCAGTGATGGTGTGTTATGGTTTGGCAATTCAAGTCTCATCTTGAATTGTAGCTCCCATAATTCCTACATGTTGTGGGAGGGACCCAGTGGGAGATAATGGAATCATGGGCGTGGTTTCCCCCGTACTGTTCTCATGGTAGTGAATAAGTCTAATGAGATCTGGTAGTTTCATAAAGGGAACCCCTTTCACTTGACTCTCATTTTCTCTCTTGTCTGCCACCATGTAAGATGTGCCTTTCACCTTCTGCCATGATTGTGAGGCCTCCGCAGCCACGTGGAACTGTGAGTCCATTAAACCTCTTTTTCTTTGTAAGTTACCCAGTCTTGGGTATGTCTTTATCAGCAGTGTGAAAACAGACTAATACATGGTAGAACTAGGTTTCAAACACTGGGGAGGCAGATTCAGAGCTGGATCCCTCAGTCAGATGTTGCACTTACAGACTTTTGGACTTGGATCAGATCCCCTGGAGTGAGGAAAGCAAAATGATTAAGTGAATGTTAATGCAGGTTCACAGGGTCTGAGTCCAAGTCCACTTCCTACAACCGATCAGCTGTGCAATTGTCTAGAATGTGTAGCCTCTTGATGTCCACACACATGGAATGGATGTAATAATGACACATCAAGCAGTCCTGAGGATGAGGAAGTGAATGCATGAAAAGCACCTTGTGTGGTTCTTGTCTCATTGTCAATGTGATTGTAGGGGAGAGAAAGGAATATCTTCTCCTCACTTTCTGCATGGTTCATGGCTGATACCGCATAACAAAAGACAGATTAACAAGAGAAAAGCATAACGAATTTATTTAACCAAGGTTTTATATGACACGGGAGCCTTCAGAAATAAAAATCGAAAGAAAACTGTGGCTTTATGCATAGGTTCAATGAAGAATGGACAGTTATGTAGAAGGGTGATTGGACAGAAAGGGGTATGGTCTGTTGGTAATAAACTGGAGGGGGGTTTGGGATATAGCAAGGCTATTTGTTTAGATTCTCCCTGGCCTTCAGATATAGGGCAGGACCCCTCTGGAATGAGGCTATTACAACCTTCTCTTTGGAGAGAGGTAGTCAGAGAATTCCTTTATGACCATGGGTCAGGGGAGAATGGCAGGAGGAGGTATAGTGGCATTCTTGTTTCTGCTTCTGCGGTATTCTCATCACCAAAGTTCCATATTTTAGGGAATTATGTTCTGGGCCCTAGGATCATGGCCACATCCAGTAATAGAAGGCACGCTAAGATTTTATAAAGCCAGAAGGGTTTGCAATGTCAACTTTCAATCACATTGGTAGTGCTCTAAATTTATTTGTTCATTCATTTGTCTATTCATAATCATTTTATTTGTAACTATTAAGTGGGGAAAGGTGTATGTACAAAACAGCTTTTCTGAAATTAGTTCAAAAAATCATGCAGGGCTGGAAACCAGTGTACTGACAGCAACAAGACACAGCGTTCCAATTTCTGGGGAGCATTAAGTATGTGGTTGCCTGGTTTCTTCTGGGAAAGTCAGTGGGCATCTAGATTAAGAGAAAAGTAAAATAAAGTGGGTAGTCCTGTATACGTGGTGCTTACAGAGCAAATACTGATTGAAAATATGCTGAACTGGGGCTCTGGGGAGATGCAAGAGTTAATGTTCTTCCAGAAAGGCCTCATGCTGTAAAGCAGCCGTTTATGCTAGCAGGCTTTGATTAAATGAGTCTCTCTGAATGACTAAAGAGCAATTCTATTATAGGCAGTCCTTGTTTTCCATCACCAGGCATTCTGGAACATCACTAATCATGGAGCATATTGTCTTACACTGGACTCTATTTTCCCATAGGAACAGTGCTGCAATTTCAGGGGGTTGGAGGGTGTTGCATTCCTTCCTGAGGGCTTCAGCTTCAGACAAATCATAGCTATCAAGAGAATGGATCATAAAAGCAACATTCTAACCATCTTCAACATCAATGATCATTTCACGCAGTGAAATTGCATCCGTTCTCTCCTGTTCAGCAAATGTATATTAGGCATCTAATTTACACCACATACTTTGTTAGGCCCTAAGGATGCAAAGATGAATGCTGGGGATGAACGAACAGTCCTGCGTGTTCATTCAGCTCACATGCACAGATAAATCATTTCAATTCACCGAGGTTAGCGTGATCAGAGATGGGTGTACATACTATTGATGTTCTAAGAATCCCCTGGGCTCTACGCACAACATAAAAATCTAGCTCTTCAATGTCAAAACTCAGACCATAATTTGTCAGCTGTGGTTTATCAGTAGGAACACTACAGTTAGAGTGAGAAGATATATTTTTGATTTCTATATCAGTTAAGAATCTGTCTATTGAAAGAGACAGAAAATCCAGCTCCAACTACTTTATTCAAGGGAGAAAAAAGTAACAAAGAAAAAGATTTAATGCAGATGGTGGTGGTGGTGGTGGTGGTGATAGAATTATGGGCGCATGAAACAAAAAGTCTTGAAGTAGACTACTGCGGTTGGATATGATTTGTTTGCCCCCACCAAAATTCATGTTAAAATCTGGTCCCCATTATGGCAGTGTTGGGAGATGGAGTCTAGTGGGTGATGTTTGGGTTATGGGGTCAGATCCCTCATCAATGGCTGAGTGCTATGCTCATGGTAGTATGTTCTCACCCTCAAAAGACTGAATTGGTTCTTGAGGGAGTAGTTAAGTTCTCAAAGCCAGTCAAGTTTTCTCCTCTTCACACATGTATGCTCCCTTGTTGACCTTCTCCATTGTGTTGTGATACAGCATCAAAACCCTCACCAGAAGCCAGGGCCATGCCCTTGAGCTTCTCAGCCTACAAAACTGTGGGATAAATAAGCTGCTTTTCTCTATTAGTTACCCAACCTCAGATACTTTTTTCTAGCAACACAAAATGGACTAAGACACTGACCTTCAAGTATGGCTGGTGTGGTGGTTTCAAAACACGTCTAGAAATTCTTTGACACTCCTGCCTTCAGAAGGTGGAGTCCAATAACCCTCCTTTTGAATGCAGGTTAGATGTAGTACCTTGCCTCTAATGAACTCCTAGCAGAATGACGGCGTGTGCCTTCTGAAGCTGGGTCCTAAACTACATTTCTACTTCTGCTTTGCTCTTTCTTGAGGCACTCACTCTGGACAAGCTAGGCAGCTGCCATGACATGTGGACATGCAGGTAGCCAGTAGAGAGGCCCACGTGGGGATGGACTGAGGACTCCTGCTATGGTCAGCACAAACTGACCAGAAACATGAGTGAGCCTCCTTGGAAACAAAGCACCTAGCCCCTAGTCGATCACAGTCCTGGCCAACTTCAGATGGTAACCCCTGAGCTGAAACAACCCAGCTAAGCTGCCCCCAAGTTCTTGACCCTCAGAAACTGTATAGCTAATAAATATTTATGTTGTTTTGTTACATCACAATATTGCTCGGTTTATGGCTTAGAAGATGTCACCAATGTTCAGTGTCTCTCTGTCATCTGATTTGTCTCTGTGCTAGCTATAATTCTCAGAAGGGCTCACCTCTTTTGATGATAAATGGAATACAACAGTTCTGACATCAAACTGTCCCATTTTCGAGTTCAGTAGAAAAGATACTACAAAGTCTCTCTCCAGTAGTTCCTCCAGAAATCTTGAGATTTACTCTGATGACACCAGCCTTTGTCCTGTGCCTCTCCCTGGGCCAGTCCTGTTGCTGCAATTTAGGTGCATGCTGGAGACACAGGAATAGGGTCAGAGCCATTGAAACTCAGAAAGTAGTGGGGTGAGAGGTATCTTTCTATCTGTCAGACCATGGTCTTATTAGGAAAAGAGGAGTTGAATCAGGAATTATTTGAGTAGCTACCATTTTTCAGGCACAGTTCTAAGCACTGCAGATGCTTCAGGATAAAACAACAACAAAAGAAGAAAAATGCCTACATTTCATAAAGTTTACATGCAAGTGGATGAATTCTGGGTAGTTAAACACACTGTAAATTCAGCTAGTCATCCCATATTTATTATTTAACAGCTGTGTGACATTAAATGGGCAACTTTCTTCTGAGTCTTATTTTCCTCATCTGGAACATTAAGGTATAAAACGTCTTCTCCCTCCTTGGCAAGATTTTTCTAAGGATAAAATGAGGTAATAAAAGTGAAAACAATATATAAAGCACAGAATATTATTGTTTTCCATATTAAAACTGATTTTGCAGCCCAGGAGGAAATACTTGCAAATCATAATGCTGACAAAGGATTCATATCCAGAATAGAAGACAAATGACCCAGTTAAAAAATGGGTAACATATTTGAACAGAGATTTCACAAAAGTAGATATACAGATGGTAAATAAGCACATGAAAAGACTCCCAGCACCTTTGGCTATGAAAGAAATACAAATTTAAACTACCATGAGTTACCATCACACATCCACTACAATGGCTAAATTTTAAAAGACTGACAAAGCCTTATACTTGCAAATTCATAGTAATTGTTTCACAATAACCCAAGTGTCCAACATCAGGTGAATTGATGAACAAATTTCTATGTATCCATAAATGGAATAAGACTCAAAAATAAAAAGGAATGACACACCGGTGCACATAACATAGATGCATTGCAAAAAAGATTTTGACTGACTGAAAGAAGCCAGACACAAATGATTATATACTATACTGTTCCATTTATGTGAAAATAGAAGGCAAGTCCAATCAATAGTGACAGAAGGCAGGTTAGGGATTACTGAGACCAGAGAAGAGAAGGAAATTGAATTAACAGGTGCACGAAAGAAATTGATGGGTTGGTGGCTATATTTTATATCATGATTATGATGTGTTTACATGACTATATACATTTATCAAAGTTCAACCAACTATATGCTTAAAATGGGTGCACTATTTATGTGGAACTACAAAAGACCTAGAATAACCAAAGCTATCCTAAGCAAAAGAACAAAACTGGAGGAATCACATTACTTGACTTCAAATTATACTACTGAGCTATAGTAACTAAAACAGCATGGTACTGGCATTAAAACAGAGACACAGACCAATGGAACAGAATAGAGAACCCAGAAGTAAATCCACATACCAACCGTGAACTCATTTTTGATAATGGTGTCAAGAACATACATTAGGGAAAGGACAGTCTCTTCAATAAATTGTGCTGAGAGAAACTGAAAAAAATAATTATTAGATACTGGAATACAACTATGGGGAGAAGACTATTTCTTAAACAGTTTTACATGGATTTGGAAAACTGATTATCCATGTGCAGAAGAATGAAACTAGACCCCTATCTCTTGCCATATGCAAAAATGATAATCAAAATAGATTAAAGACTTAAATCTGAGACCTTAAACTATGAAACTACTACAAGAAGGCATCAGAGAAACTCTCCAGGACACTGATCTGGTCAAAGATTTCATAGGTACTAACCCACAAGCACACACGCCAAAACAAACACAGATAGGATCGCATCAAGTTAAAAGTCTGCACAGCAAAGGATACAATCAACAAAGTGAAGAGACAAGTCACAGAATGGGAGAAAATATTTACAAACCACCCATCTGACAAAGCATTAATAACCAGAATATATAAGGAGCTCTAACAACTCTATAGGGAAAAAATCTAATAATCTGATTTAAAAATAGGCAAAAGACCTGAATAGACATTTCTCAAGAGAAGTCATACAAATGGCAAACAGGCATATGAAAAGGTGCTCAACATCACTGATCATCAGAGAAATGGAAATCAAAACTATAGTGAGATATCATCTCACCACAGTTAAAATGACCTTTATCCCAAAGAGAGACAATAATAAATGCTGGTGAGAATGTGGAGAAAAGGGAGCCCTTGTACACTGTTGATGGGAATGTAAATCAATACAGCCACTATGGAAAATGGTTTGGAGGTTCATTAGAAAACTAAAACTAGAGCTACCATAAGACCCAGCAATCCTACTGCTCGGTATATACCTGAAGGAAAGGAAATCAGTATATCGAAGAGATACCTGCACTCCTCTGTCTCTTGGAGCACTGTTCACAATAGCCAGGATTTGGAAGCAACCTAAGTGTCCATCAACAGATTAATGGATAAAATGAGGTACATATATACAACGGAGTACTACTCAGCCATGAAAGAATGAGCTCTTGTCATTTGCAACAGCATGGATGGAACTAGAGATTATTGGGTTGTAAGTGAATAAACTAGGCACAGAAAGACAGACATTTCATGTTCCGTCTTATTTTGGTATCAGAAAGTCAAAACAATTGAGCTCATGGAAATAGTATAATGATGGTTACCAGAGGCTGGGAAAGGTAATGGGGGGCAGAGGGGGAGGTAAGGATGGCTAATGGGTACAAAAAAATAGAAATAATGAATAAAACCTAACACTTGATAGCACAACAGGGTGACTATAGTCAGTAATAACTTATCTGTACATTTAAAAATAACTAAAAGAATATAATTGGATTGTTTGTAACATAAAGAATAAAAGCTTGAGGGGATGGACACCCTATTCTCTGTGATGTGGTTATTATATATTGCATGTCTGTGTCAAAATATTTTGTGTACCTCATAAACATATATAGTATGTACCCACAAAAATTAAAAATTAAAGTGTACACTTATATGTAAATTGTGATTCAATAAATTTAACTTGAAAATAAATTAATATTTGACTACGCCCTCATTGACCTTCTGAGACTTCAGAATGGCACTTTGGAGAAAAGTAAGAGAGAACAAGTTTCTCTAAAAGTGGCCTCAGAAAATTTCAGCTGGCATAGTTTTCCACATTTCTGCCCAGCAAGCTGAGGCATTCTGAATCATTCAATTGGCTCTATTGCTCAAAGTGGTAGGTTCAGTAAATAATGTGTGTAATCAGGAATTGCAATATGGTGAACTGCAGGCCAGATCAGGTCTTCAGATACATTTTAGTTCACCCACACTATGTTTTCACATTGGGACATTTTACATCCAAATGTAGACCTCTGGCTTCTCATGCAAAATGATAAGATCTGCAGCACTGGGTCTGTCACTCTGTAGCAACCATCAGCAGGAATGGAGTCCGGTACCCTACGTAGGAGGAATCATACTGCAATTTTCATCAATGCATATTCCGCTTAGACCCAGCATTCATTGCTCATTTTTTAATACGTGATTACTCATTGATTTTTTTGAGACTCTTAGTTTATTCAGTATGTGTATTTTGGGGGATACATTTACAAGAAGTGTGATATACGCAATAGCTCCTTTAATTTTTATAATAATCTGGTGAGATCGATATTCTTATTTCCTCTTTATGGGGGAGAAATGTAAGGACAAGAAATGAAGCAATTTTCCTAAGGTCACTGAGGGTAGGATGTCCTAGTTTTGAAATTTGAATAGTCTCTTTCTCTTCTGCAATACTTTCTATTGGCAACAAGAAGAAGTAGGAAGAGGAAGAGGAGGAGAAGAGCAAATATTTTACTAATAAGAGCTAATAGAGTAATTATCTGCTTTCTTTATACTTTTGCATTTTCATTTATCCAGTGCTTCAGCTAGCACACAGTTCGTGCCTAATTGTTGCTGCTGTTGCTGTTGAACCACATTTATTTTCTCCATAAATATTCCCAGTTTCTTTTTTAATAAAATATTTCTTCCATGCTGACACTTGAAAAAACTTCCAAAGCATGATGGTTTCAATGGATTGTATAACTCATGAGAGTATTTTATAACATAAGTTAAACTCTGTAGCACAATATTGATAACACTTTACAGTCTAGATTCTAATACTCTGTTCAACATGTTTTGCCCATCAATTCCACCATAACTGCCAGCTGTTCCCAAATCTAGTGAGAGCTTCCATTGCTATTCCCATCTTCCTAAAGATAGGATAAATTAGCTTATCACAAATCTGATGGGTTGGAATTGTATACTCAGGAGTATGCAAAAGAAGGACAGTGTGCACGCCATGACGCTGAGTTGATAGTGGACCAAATAGAATATGTGGTGGAATTTTGGTGTCTAGCCTATACAGTGTTAGACATGAAAATCAGTAGACTTTCTATTTTTTCATGTTTTTTTTTATTTCCATAGGTTATTGGGGGATAAGTGGTGTTTGGTTACAGGAGTAAGTTCTTTAGTGGTGATTTGTGAGATTTTGGTGCACCCATCACCCAAGTGGTATACACCGCACTCAATTTGTAGTCTTTTATCCTTCACACCCTTCCCACCCTTTCCCTTTGAGTTCCTAAAATCCATTGTGTCATTCTTATGCCTTTGCATCCTAATAGTTTAGCTCCTGTTTATGAGTGAGAACATACCATGTTTGGTTTTCCATTCCTGAGTTACTTCACTTAGAATTATAGTCTCCAGTCTCATCCAGGTTGCTGTGAATCCCATTAATTCCTTACTTCTTATGGCTGAGTATGTCATTGTATATATGGGCAACACTTTCTTTATGCACTCGTTAATTGATGGTCATTTGGGTTGGCTCCAAATTTTTGCAATTGCAAATTGTGCTGCTATAAACATGCATGTGCAAGTATCTTTTTCGTATAGTGACTTCCTTTCTTCTGGGTAGATACCCAGTAGTGGGATTGCTGGATCAAATGGTAGTTCTACTTTTACTTCTTTAAAGAATCTCCACAGTTTTCTACACAGTGGTTGTACTCGTTCACATTCCCACCAGCAGTGTAGAAGTGTTCCCTGTTCACCACTTCCACACCAACATCTGTTATTTATTTTTTATTTTTGATTATGGTCATTCTTGTAGGAGTAAGATGGTTTTACATTGTGCTTTTGATTTGCATTTCCCTGATCATTAGTGATGTCGAGCAGTTTTTCATATGTTTTGATGGGATTGTTTGTTTTTTTCTCACTAATTTGTTGGAGTTTGTTATAGATTCTGGATATTAGTCCTTTATCAGATGTGTAGATTGTGAAGATTATCTCCCACTCTGTGGGTTGTCTGTTTACTCTGCCTACTGTTCCTCTTGCTGTGCAAAAGCTCTGTAGTTTAATTAAGTCCCAGCTATTTGTCTTTGTTTTTATTGCATTTGCTTTTGGGTTCTTAGTCATGAAATCCTTGCCTAAGCCAATGTCTAGAAGAGTTTTTCTGATGTTATCTTCTAGAGCTTTTATAGTTCCAGGTCTTAGATTTAGTAATTGATCCATCTCATGTTGATTTTTGTATAAAAATGAGAGATGAGGATCTAGTTTCATTCTCCTACATGTGGCTTGCCAATTATCCCAGCACCATTTGTTAAATATGGTGTCCTTGCCCCACTTTATGTTTTTGTTTGCTTTGTCAAAGATCAGTTGGCTGTAAGTATTTGGGTTTATTTCTGGGTTCTCTATTCTGTTCCATTTATCTGTGTGCCTACTTTTATGCCAGTACCATGCTGTTTTGGTGACTGTCACCTTATAGTATAGTTTGAAATAGGGTAATGTGATGCCTCCAGATTTGTTATTTTTGCTTAGTCTTGCTTAGGCTATGTGGGCTCTTTTTTGGTTCCATATAAATTTTAGGATTATATTTTCCAGTTATGTGAAGCACGATGGTGGTATTTTGAAGGGAATTGCATTAAATTTGTAAATTGCTTTTGGCGGTATGGTTATTTTCACAATATTGATTCTAGACAAACAAATGCTGAGAGAATTTGCCACAACCAAACCAGCACTACAAGAACTGCTAAAAGAAGCTCTAAATCTTGAAACAAATCCTGAAAACACATCAACACAGAACCTCTTTAAAGCGTAAATCTCAGAGAACCTATAAAACAAAATTACAATAAAAAAAAACAAGGTATACAAGCAACATGATGAATGGAATAGAATCTCACATCTCAATACTAATGTTGAATGTAAATGGCCCAAATGCTTCACTTAAAAGATACAGACTCACAGAATGGATAAGAATTCACCAACTGACTATCTGCTGCCTTCAAGAGACTCACCTAACACATAAGGACTCATATAAACTTAAAGTAGAGGGGTGGAAAAAGACATTCCATGCAGATGGACACCAAAAGCAAGCAGGAGTAGTTATTCTTATATCAGATGAAACAAACTTTAAAGCAACAGCAGTTAAAAAAGACAAAGAGGGACATTATATAATGATAAGAAGCCTTGTCCAAAAGGAAAATATCACAATCCTGAATATATATACACCTAACACTGGAGCTCCCAAATTTATAAAACACTACTAGACCTATTAAAGAGATAGACAGCAACACAATAATAGTAGGGGACTTCAATACTCCGCTGACAGCACTAGACAGGTCAAGACAGACAGTCAACAAAAAAACAATGGACTTAAACTATACCCTGGAACAAATGGACTTAACAGGTATTTACAAAACATTCTACCCAACAACCACAGAATATACCTTCTGTTCTCCAGCGCATGAAACTTTCTCCAAGATAGACCATATGATAGGCCACAAAACAAGCCTCAATAAACTTAAGAAAATTGAAATTATATCAATCACTCTCTCAGACCGCAGTGGAATAAAACTGGAAATCAACTCCAAAAGAAACCTTCAAAACCATGCAAATACATGGGAATTATGTAACCTGTTCCTGAATGGTCAGTGGGTCAACAATGAAATCAAGATGGAAATTAAAAACTTCTTTGAACTGAATGACAGTAGTGACACAACCTATAAAAACCTCTAAGATACATCAAAGGCAGTGCTAAGAGAAAAGTTCATAGCCCTAAATGTCTACATCAAGAAGTCTGAAAGAGCATAACAGACAATCTAAATTCACACCTCAAGGAACCAGAGAATCAAGAATAAACCCAAACCCAGCAGAAGAAAGGAATTAACCAAGATCAGAGCAGAACTAAATGAAATGGAAACAAACAAACAAAAAAATACAAAAGATAAATGAAACAAAAAGCTGGTTCTTTGAAAATATAAATAAAATTGATAGACTATTAACAAGATTAACCAAGAAGAGAGAAAATCCAAATGAGCCCAATTATAAATGAAACAGAAGATATCACAACTGACACCACAGAAACACAAAAAATAATTCAAGGCTACTATGAATACCTTTATATGCATAAACTAGAAAACCTAGAGGAGATGGACAAATTCCTGGAAAGATACAACCCACCCAGCTTAAATCAGGAAGAATCAGATACCCTGCACAAACCAATAACAAGCAACAAGATTGAAATGGTAATAAAAAATTACCAATAAAAAGAAAGGTTCAGGACCAGATGGATTTACAGCTGAATTCTACTAGACCTTCAAAGAAGAATTGGTACCAATCCTACTGACACTATTCCACAAGGTAGCAAAAGAAGGAATCCTCCCTAAATCAATAGACTTTCAGATGAATTTTTAGGAGGTATGGAAACTTTGAAATTCTTGAAGGACATAAGAGAATCAACTGAAGAATTAGAGGATGATGATGATGGCGATGGTGATGATGAGGGTGGTGATGGTGATGGCAGTGATGGTGACAGTGATGAGGGTTATGGTGATAATGGTGATGATAGAGATGGTGATGATGTCAATAATGATGATGATGATAGTGATGCTGGTGATGATGATGACAATAATGTTGATGGCAATAGTGATTATGATAATAGTGATGCTGGTGATGATGATGACAATAATGTTGATGATGGCAATAGTATTATGGTGATGATGGTGATAAGAAGATGAGGAGGAGGAGAATCTGGAAAGTTGTGTTTCAAAACTGAAGAAAAGAAGAAATAATTATTAGATGCTCAGATGTAACTGCAGAGAGAAGAATAATTGTTCCCTAAACTTTGGGTCAGTCTTTTTGCTTGTCTCCCATCTTGTTTTAAACCTGTGTTTAAACTCGCTCCTTAATATATTAGTAAAGTAGGTTAAAAAGTTAACCTTGTAGATTATTATGGATATTATTCAGAGGATGAATGACCTGTGGGGACTAAATTATGGTGCTCTGATTTGCAATCTATAAATGACTGCAGATTCTAGATTTAAAATGTGTGAATAAAATGTTTTAAATTGTTTAAGAACAGTCACTGTGTACTTACATAAGTTTTTTTTTTTGCTTGGAATGTCTTCCCTTTCTTCTTTCTCTCTCAAAATATACTCATCCTTTATCATTCAGCTTAAATTCCTCATTTCTGAGAGTCCCCAACACCCAGTCCCCTAAACAAAGATACAAGCACCTTGTTTTTCCTGCCTACTTTCAGAATACTCTATCCATAATCCATTTGCTTATTTGGGTTTTTACCTTCTTACATAGTCTTGTGGACTCTTTAGATTTCTTCTGTCGACTTTCTACATGTGACATATAAATATTAAAGGTGCCAAGAAAATAGCAAATAATATAAAATCACTTTGACTTAGTCTTTATGACTTGGAAGGAAGTACAGGTTTGTCACCCGCAACAAGATTCTTCATACTTACTGTGAGGCTATAAATTTTCTGCAGTACTGGGCATCCATGACTTTTAAATGACCATCACTCGTTCCCCTTTTCATTCACTCGTTAAATATTTATTGGACACCTATTGTGTGATAGGTACTATTGCAGATAGCAGAGACATAGCAATAAGACAGACAGTCAAGATTATTGCCCTCATGAATGTTATTTTCTAATGGCAAAGGCCAGACTAATAAATAAATAAGCCTGGGAACCACAGCTCCCCAATGTTCTGTTCATTTTCTTGGGGTAGAGCTAACCTCACCATCTGACTCTAGGTCAGGGAGTGGCATGATCTATATCTAGCTAGTTCCCCTGGTCATGAGTATTGGTCTGTAGATGAATGAGTGACATATTTAGGTCCAATGAATATCAATGCCAGAACTTTTGCAGGGAATAAACTTTCTTTCTTTCTGTTTCTTTTTTCTACCTGGAGCTGGTAGAATGGAAACTGGAAGCTTCTAGAGATTAATTTGATGTCATATAGCATTGCTCTCTGCCTGTAGAGTACTCATAGAGGAAAGAAACAAATTAAAAGAGAGGTGACGAATACCTATGACCGTGTTTGAACACCTAGTTCTAGTTATGCCCGAAGTCAATATTTTTTCCAAGACTTTTCATGTACATGAGTCAGTAATACATATTTGCTTAAACTGGTTGCAGCTGGGCTTATGCCATTTGCAGCCCTATACACCATGTTACAATTCTGACTATAAACTAAGTAATTAGCATGCCTAATTGAGAAGCCACTATCTGATGATTGATATTCAGTCTCAATGATGGCAGCAATGGTAGCAAACTTGGATTAAGAAAGTCACAGAAATTGGGAACAGGGATTATAAGTTCTAGGATGTTCATTTCACAGATGGAGGGCTTGAATGTGCAACGGACGGAGGATTTTGTTCTGAGCCTAGATATTTAGAAGCCAGTTTTGATGGCACCCAACATAGTGATGATCACAAGCCCCACATGGGTGTTATCCCCTGTTGGATTTAGGAGCTGCTGCTGGCGGGGCATGGTGGTGCACACCCATAATCCCAGCAATTTCGGAGGCCTAGGTGAGCGGATTGGTTAAGCTCAGGTGTTCAAGGCCAGCCTGGGCAACATGGTAAAACCCCATCTCTACAAAAAATTATAGGAGTTGGCCAGGCATGGTGGTAGGCACTTATAGTCCTAACTGTCTGAAAGGCTGAGGCAGGAGGATTGCTTGAGTTAGGGAGGTCAAGGTTGCATTGAGCTGTGGTCACACCCTGCACTCCAGCCTAGGCAATAAAGTGACACCCTGTCTCAAAAAAAAAAAAAAAAAATTAAAAAAATAAAATCTGCTGCTAACATTTAATAGTTTTTCCCATGTGTTTCTTCTATGAGGATATTCTGGAAATTTGAAAGTTTTAGAAAATTTTAAGATG
This sequence comes from Piliocolobus tephrosceles, assembly GCF_002776525.5. NCBI lineage: Eukaryota > Metazoa > Chordata > Mammalia > Primates > Cercopithecidae > Piliocolobus > Piliocolobus tephrosceles. Next base: position 127,138,050 of record NC_045443.1, on the reverse strand, counting down.
AAACATGAGAACATCTCTCCAATAGAATCAGATTTTTTTTTTTCAAAAGAGAAATTACAGGGTGGTTCCCTAAGCTACTTTTCTTAGCAGCCTCAGAAATCATGAGACAAGAGATTGTATTTTAGGATCATCTAAGTAAACTTCCATTTCTCCCTCTCCCGCCTCCTTTTTCTAATCTGAGGGGATAGATCGTGAGTCCTTCAATCTCTGTGAAATGCTTTTCACTTTGGTTGTCATTTTAAATATGAATTTCCCCTAAATCCTAGAAGCTTTATTTCATTTTGTACCTTTTCCTATAGCCTGGGAATTAAATTTTGTCTTGATGCTGCGATTTCAAGATTCTATTCTTTATGTACGGTATCATAGATAAAAGGTGCTCAAACTTTATCCTCATTTACAGGGGAGACTAAAGACAGAACAGGAAAGATGTAAAGACTGTTATAATTGAAATTACAATGTTTTGAAGTGAAGCTCAGTTTACTTGCCCAGTTTTCTTGTAATCCACTGGAATCCATCACGAAAAGCTTATTACTGCTTGATGGGATGTTTTTTCAGATACCTACAAAGGACCGGGGTCATCGGCGCAGGAAATGAAGTGCATAATAACACAAATACAATTAAGCTTTTGGGTCATTTGGGCTGTTCAGGAACTGAATGTCTAGTTTCTTTTATCACAGAGGAATGCAGCCCAGGAGCTATTAGACACGTTCCTTCTGTTTTTCCATTTGGACGGGGGAAGGAGGAAAAGTGGGTCATTGTGCCTAAAGTGATGCCCCTATACACCTAATAGCATGCTTTGTTTATCAAAAGTTGAACAAGGCATGTCAGTATCACCTTCTGTCTAAGGTAGACCCCACCCAGGTCCCTTTGGGCAGGTTTTACCCACTGTGGTAGCAGCCAAGGGTAGAGAAAGAGCAACGGAGAATGCAGTCTACACAATTGTTAGCAATCTAGGCAGCTTATTAAAGCCATCCATAGACTGAGCAGTTTCCTCCAGGCTAGAAGCACCTCAAGCCAGCTGGAGACAAGGGGGACAGATGAGGTCAGGTGAATTGTCGTCATGCTCAGGGTATGTGTTGGAGATAACTGACTGAAAAGGGGGACAGATGAGGTCAGGTGAATTGCCGTCATGCTCAGGGTATGTGTTGGAGGTAACTGACTAGAGGGAGGGACAGATGAGGTCAGGTGAATTGCCGTCAGGCTCAGGTTATTTGTTGGAGGTAACTGACTGACGGGAGGGACAGAGGAGGTCAGGCGAGTTGCCTCCATGCTCAGGGTATGTGTTGGAGGTAACTGACTGAAGGGGAAACAGTAAGAACCCTCAAAGCCAGGATAACTCCTTAATCGCCCCATGACTCTGCCTTATACGGTCTTACTCTGTGTTTTCTACTCAAATTCCTTCCTCAAATTTAACCTGAACACCCTCTGAAGTGGAGTTTCCCAAGCCATGTTTTCACTGTCCCAGAACACCTGTTCATGTGTTTCATTTCATTTTCCTAGTGATGTCACCAGCACACGGAAGATGCCCATCACGGGGGCCCTAGGAGGGAACCTCACACTGGGCCTCCAGTCCATCTGTGTACTCGGTGTATATGTTCCCGTGGGGGAAAGGGGTCAAAACTCTGTGTCCTTCTGATGTTGCCTGTGTTCATCATTTGTCTCACTGGCCAAAATCAACTGGTAGAACATCACGTTTCTATGACTGAAACAGAATAGCTGAAGCATACTGTGTCTCATATTCATGGCTTTCCTTTTAGCTACTAATTTCTGATCCTGTTATGTTCATTCCCCTCGTTCAGCAAGTTTCTGTTCTGAGTAATGCCAGCCCTCACCTCTTCACCTCTTTCTAGGGATGTTGGTTTTACAAATGCAAAGACCCTATGAACCTTAAACATGCTACCATCTGCTTTTATTATGTTATTTGTTTTATAAGGGTAAATTAAGTGCAATATTTTGCATTTTTTTTTTAGTATTGTCTATCTCGTCTACTGAAAGATAAGGTTCATAGAGCAATAATGTTATTTTCCTTTTTCTCTTCCTATACTTGTTCCAGCTCCCAGAATATTACAGAGCACACGATAGGCAATCCATATATATTTCTGAAGGAATGAAGGCAGGCTGGCACTTTACCCTATTTGGCAGGCATATTATTCTAAGGTAGAGTAACAGAAGGAGCTGCTAGAGAAAGAGAGAAATGAAGTGATTCCCTTTGGAGGGAACAGAGATGAGGAGGGAGAGAGCCCTGCCCATTTGGAGCTCTGAATTTTAGTTCTTTTCGGAGTCCCCCTATGTTCCCACCTTAGATTCCATAATGTAGTAGTCCTATATTCTCATGTTAGACTTCTTACACAACTTTACATAGAATTCTCTTACTTGAAACCAAAGAAACTTAACTGATGAAAACATACAGGAGGATCTTAATGCAGATATTCACCTACACCAAGTGGAATATTTCATTTGCCCCAAAGTGTATTTGGATTTGATGCATCTATCCAAAACTCTGCGTTCTGACCAAGTTAACTAGTAGAGAATTCTGAGAAGGAAAAAGATGTTGGAAATTACAATTAGCATTGTTTTTATTCATCAAGATTTTGGTGTAATTAATTAATGCCTGTAATCCCAGCAATTTAGGAGGCTGAGGCGGATGGATCACTTGATGCCAGGAGTTCAAGACCAGCCTGGCCAACATGATGAAACCCTGTGTCTACTAAAAATACAAAAATTAGCTGAGGGTGGTGGTGCATGCCTGTAATCCCGGGTGCTCAGGAAGCTGAGGCAGGAAAATCTCTTGAACCCAGGAGACAGAGGTTGTAGTGAGCTGAGATCATGCCATTGCACTCCAGCCTGGGCAACAGAGTGAGATTCCATCTCAAAAACAAACAAACATACACACAAACAAACAAAAATAAAGATTTTGGACAGATACGTCTCATCTTGGAGCTTAAACCCCTGCAGTTCTTCATTCTGACAGTGCTTAGAGATATTTATGTCACTGAGAAGTCATTGAAAACGTTTCATTATTAAAGCTTCCTATGTACTGTTTACTCTCTGGGTTCACATGAGAAAGTGAGCCATGAGGAAGTTATGTTAGTGTGAATTGTTTTTTCTATTTAATTTTCACTACTCAAAGGAGAAAAAAACAACCAAAGCAGGGAAATGTGTCAGTATTTTGTGGCTCTATAAGGGGAAAATAAAATCAGGTTGGGCATGGTAGCTTACGCCTCTAATCCCAGCACTTCGGGAAGTGGAGGTGAGTGGATCACTTAAGCCCAAGCGTTCAAGACCAACCTGGGCAACATGGTGAAACCCCATCTCTACTAAAAACATAAAAATTAGCTGGGCATGGTAATGTGCACCTGTAGTCCCAGCTACTCGGGAAGCTGAGGTGAGAGAATTACTTAAGTCAGGGAGGTTGAGGCTGTAGTGAGTCGTGATTGCACCACTGTACTCCAGCCTTGACAAGAACAAGACCCTGTCTCAAACAAACAAACAAACAAAAAATCAAATCACAGTATTGCTCCAATAAGCTTTTCAAAGCCAATGAACAACTGATTTCTGCTTTTAGCCCTAGATAGACATTTGCCATTTCCAGATCAGACACGATTTTAGTGAAGAGAATAATTAGAGAGGTTAAAGGAGGAGAAATAGCCATGTGGATGCGCCCGCAGGTCAGCAACAGCAGAAAGCTCTTACACTCCCGAGGCCTGGAGGAACAAAGGCAGGGAACAGTGTTACTGTGCTCAGTAAGAGGTGGGGTCGTGGAGGAGGGGTGACTTCTCACAAGCTAGAGTTTCAAAGGAATTCAAAGGAATACAGGCACCAGCAGCAATATGTGTTTTTTAATTTTTATTTATTTATTTTTTTGAGACAGAGTCTTGCCCTGTCGCCCAGGCTGGAATGCAGCGGTTCCATCTCAGCCCACTGCAACCTCCGCCTCCCAGGTTTAAGTGATTCTCCCGCCTCAGCCTCCCAGGTAGCTGGGATTACAGGCGCCCACCACCACGCCCGGCTAATATTTGTATTTTTAGTACAGAAGGGGTTTCACTATGTTGGCCAGGCTTGTCTCCAACTGCTGACCTCAGGTGATCCACCCGTCTCAGCCTTTCAAAGTGCTGGGGTTATAGGCGTGAGCCACCGCACCCCGCCAGCAATATGGTGCAACGCAGAGATGCAAGAAGGAAAACCGAAGCCCTCCGGCCCTCTGTTCTCCCGCCAGGAACTCCCACTGGCGGAGTCCAGGTGGGAGCTGGAGGCCCAAGCCTACGCATTGGTGTGACCCAGCATGTCTTCCATATGGGTTACTCCCTGGGTGCAAAAGAGGGCGGAGTATGAATCTTAGTGAGGGGCAGCCCAGGGTAAATAGCACTAGTGATTGTCAGTCGTCTTCTGCACCTCGGGTTCGGTCTGTAGGTGGTGGTCACTCTAGAAAAGGCATTCAAACCTTTTGCGTTTTTATTTCCCTCTCCTGGTGGCTCATTGCATTTTTTTAAAAGTAAGCTGCAATGGGGAAATATAATAATATTGTTACCGCTAAAGCATATATTTCTCTTTCCTCCCATGTGAATATTTCCTGTGTTGACTTGCCTATTACCATCTTTGGAATATTTCCAAAATCCATCCTTACCTTGATCGTTATTCATGCCTGAGTCACTTCTCACGTTGAATATTGTAATTTCCTCCTTTATGATCTTCTTAAGCCCTTACTCTTTAGACATCAGGGGGTCGCGACTGAGTCAGCCAAACATTTCTTTCTTCACCAAGCCAGCCTTGTCATCGCCAGTGATAGATATCCTGCCCATTGCTCTCTAAAACCAGTCTGGAATGGCTCTTCTGCTTTTAAAGATTCTCCACTAAGGTGCTTAGTAATTTCTGTGAGTGCACATATACCTGAAAACTCACCCCTGCCATCCATCTTATGAATACTTCTCACTATCTTAGCTCTCATTCTTAGATAGCTTAGTATTGCTTTTAAAAACTTGTGCAGGTATTCACTCAATAAGCTCATTCAAGAAAGTATTCATTGCATGTAATATTACATCTGGTACTCCACTGTGAGGAATAGTAAAGTGAATGAAACCACTCCATATCTTCATGAATGCAGCCTGCAGACAAATCTCTTCCCACCACATAAAAGGGTGCAGGATTCTCTTTGTGTTTCTATTGAATTTCTAAGCCCCTTACCTTACTGAGTTTGCTATTTATTTTATAATGCACTTGTAAAAATAAAACTGAATCTCCCCATTACTTTGGAATCACTTTGACATTTATCTGTCCCAATCTTACAGCAGAGTGGGACACACCTGGAACCCAGCCCTTCCCTCCAGGATCCTGAAACAGTGCCTCTCTTCAGGTAGTGAGAGAGACATCCCCAGGAAACACAATCAGAGCCCATCACTACCCTGTCAAAGCCCTCAGCACTCCCCATTGTCTTAGGCTTGTTAAATACCCATGGCTCGCAATGTGTTCTCTCCCAGTGTGAGAGGGGAGTGGTGGGAGCAGCTCAGGGAGGAAGGGAGGTGACTCAGTGTCACCTTCTGTCAGCTCACTCATGCCACCTCTCTGTACCTGCCAGTGGGCATGGCCTTGTCTGGCTCAAGCTTTTAGCAGGTTGCACCCGTTGCCCAGGAGAGCGGATGGCAAACAGCTTTCAGCTGGAATGTGTGAATGTATGGGGCGTGGCTCCTAGGAAAACCCATCCACTATGTAATCCTCTGAATGTCAAACAGGTGCTTGAGGACCGACCTCTCTCCTTCTGTCTGAGTGACATCACTGTGGACACCACTGGGAGGTCTCCATCGTCAGCCTGGGCCAGGTGTGTGCGGAGTGAGGAGGAAGACCTCGGATAGCTGCCTGACCGCCCTAAAGTGCACCTTCTTTGTTCCCTAATACCTATGGGTTGCTTATATCCTTGAAATTATTAGTAAGGCTTAACATTGGCTTTGATCTCTTGTTTGTGTGAATCTAATAGAAGAGCCAAGCTTTTGTAGTATCTTAAGGCTAAACTCCTTCCCCCTTTGTAAAGGTAACAAGGCTTTTCAAAATATGACCAGAGCCGACCTCTGCCGAGACTCCCTTGTTTTTTCCTGTCAGGCAACCCATGTTTCTGGCACAGAAAGTCTCTTGTCAGCCCTAACTCACCGGGCTTCCCTCAGCACCAAGCATCTGTGCCTGCTCACTGCTCGTTTGCTCAGCTGTGATGTGTTAAGCATGTGCCATGTGCCATCACTGCTGTAGACACTGGCATTCCCTACTGAGTACAGGGCATATGTCTGAAGTGTTTGAGGATCCCATAGAGGCCAGGATGATTGTAGCTGAGAGGGAGGGAGAGAGGCAGGAAAAGAGGGCAGAGAGGTAGGTAAGGATTGGATCACATGGGGACTCGGAGGCCAGGATGAGGACTTCCGATTTTATTCATTTGCGGGAGGATATGAGAACTTTTGGAGGAGGGACATGTCATGTTCCATTCTCTTTTTTTAAAGGGAGATGGTAATTATTGTGAAGTGGTATCAAAGACCAGCAGAGGCAGAGGAATAGAAATTGAGGCAATGCCAATGATCAAAGCTGAAAAATCTATTATATATAAGCCGATTTACACTGCTTTGTACATTTCTTAATATGTAAATGTTATAAAATTTACATATCCTGTCAACACGGCAGGCATATGCTTGTAATGTTAAAAAAATTGGATGCATGAGTAATGCCAGCAATAAAAAGTGTGTCTACAGGTGGCCTGGGTTTTCCACGCAGCGTATTTCTGGGAAGAAGCTCATCACAGTAGAAGCAATGCACGTTTTGGAGCCAGAGATTTTCTGGTCCTGCCACTTGACCTCAGGCACATCTAAGTCCTCTGCTCTTTATTTCCTCATAAACCAAACAAGACGATGCTAAAGAAACACCAATCGCTTACCCTGGTTTCCACACAGAGGCACAAGAGAAACGTGGCTCTCTAACGTGCTTGGTAATTGACTTCCACTGGTTCAAGTTTCTATATAAATGCCTGACCCAAGGGGATTTCTCTCTTCAGTGTCCTCTCCACTCCCCAGGAATGTGAGGCAGGCTTGTTGGATGAGCATGTGTTCGTGGATGCTCACTTTTCACCAGGTGGAACCCCTGAGCTCCTGACTGGATGGTGGAAGGGAACACAGAAGGGAAGATGCTTAGAATGCGCATTCGACAATATAACTAAGGCACATCTTGCCACCCAGCCCTAGTCACAACACAGCACGGTTTGAGCTTCGAGTCTCTGATGCTTTTCTGTCTTTCTCAATTTCTTGCAAACCCGGGTGGAGAATGGGGATTAGTTATCGATCCCCAAACATGTCAACAGAGCAGGGTGGTTGTGAAGAATTCATGCTCCCAAGGCAGCCTGCCTGGTTGGTTTTTCCCAGGTTAATCAGTGTCTCAGCCCCAGCTTCCTCCAGGACGACCTTCCTCCTGCGTGTGGTGAGGATTCAGTAAGATAACAGGTGCACTGTCTTGTGCTTGGAATCGAACCCAGCACATGATACAGTCCGTCTATATGGCAGCTGGTATTTTGTGTGTCAAAAATCAATACGTGCATACATATAGCTGTATTAGTATAATGCATTTTTGTTTACGGCATTTGTTTATTTATCCTATTGATTGTACAGACCTGCAGGAATACAGAGTAACTGGTTATGGTACTGATTCTGAAGAAGAGAACTAGGAAATGAGGTTTCTCCCGACTTACTTTTAATGGAACACCAATTTGTTCTGTTTGGATATATTTAGTAGTGTGTATTTATTACTAACCAGGTAAATCACTTAGAATAAAACCTGGCATGTAGCAAGTGCCTCAGAAATGTGAACTAGTATCATCTTCAATGCTGTCTTAGATATTAAAGTGAGTTGTATTAATTGTGATGAGTTAATAGACTCTCAATAATGGTAGCTATAAGAAAAGATTTTTCCATTAACTGTTGGATTAATTTTTGGATTCTTTGGTTGTTAGTTACAGAATCTTAAACAAGATTAAGAGAGAGAGAGAGAAAGAGAGAGAGAGAATTTAATGACTCAAGAACCTGGAAACAACAGGCACATGTTGACCTTCAAGTACAGCTGGATACAGGGACATGGGCGGTTTAGGAGGGCATGGGTTCCCTAGCTCCAGGCTAAGAATTCCTCCTGTCAGCTTAATTATTCTCAAGAGGTTCTGCAGGGTGACTTGGTACTGCTGTCAATCTACTCGTTTCAGGAAAAGGGGATTAGCTATTTAGCAGCAATCCCAGGAAAGTTCTAGGTGCACATCTCTGTGAGCTGACTTGGATCATATGCCTCTCACCCCAGCCTTAGAGTACAGAAAGCCCTGATGGCCCGTGCTTTGTTCATGGGAAGACCTCAGTGACTGGAGGGTAAATCAGTCCCACATGACTCTAGAAGTGGAAAACAGAAAACTCTCCACTTGCCAAAATAACTAAAAAGAAGAAGGTACTGTTATCAGATGAAAGAGCAAAACTCAACCAGGAGCATCACTGAAGTCAACTTTTGACAGCATGTGTACTGTATTTTCTCTGCTCTTTTGAGAAAACAGAACTTCTAATGAGCAAAGCCGCAAAAATAAAATTCCAAGACGTTATTACTCCACTTGGGTGGAGTGTGCAATGTGATTTTGAGAATGGGGGCTACATGTAGTTATATTTTGTGAACCAATCGTCGTGCTGTTAGAGTGTATTTAATGATCTAATGATCTGATGTCTAATTAGATGTTCTCTACTATATATTTAAGTGTCCTTATGTTCCATCACTTTATAGACAAATTTCTTTCTTGATTTCATTGCTTTGTACTGAAAATCTCTCTCATGTTTTCTTAAAATAAAAATTAATTGCTTTTCAGGAAACTCTGTAAGCACAATGATGTGTCTCCCAGGAAGCATTTCCTAGTCAGTAGGTTTCCAAGTACTGCATTTGTAACCAAAACTACTTGTAATTGGCTTGAAACTGACATTTGCTAATTTTCTGTACTAATTTTAACTTAAGAAAAAAAGAAAAAGAGAAGACACTAAAACTAAATCCAGGAAGTCTGTCAACCTGACACTCTTTTAGACCTTACAAATTCTTAGGTAAGGAACACTAGTGTGTTAATAAACAAACCCCCAATTCATAATGCCACTTGCCCAAGTAAAGTTTCTAACTTGTATAAAATTGAAACAAGTGTTCTTTATAGATAACTTTCCAATAAGCAAAGATTTTTTTTTTTTTTTTTGAGACAGAATCTCACTGTGTTGCCCAGGCTGGAGTGCAGTGGCATGATCTCAGTTCACTGCAACCTCTGCCTCATGAGTTCAAGTGATTCTCCTGCTGCAGACTCTCAAAGTTGCTGGGATTACAGGCATGTGCCACCATGCTCAGCTAATTTTTGTATTTTTGTAGAGACAGGATTTTGCCATGTTGGCCAGGCTGACATTGAACTCCTGGCCTCAAGTGATCTGCCTGCCTTGGCCTCCAAAAGTGCTGGGATTACAAGGCCTGAGCCACAGCACCTGGCCTCAATAAGCAAAAATTTAAAAACCCAGGCTCCTGCAAGATGATGGTATCTCCTCTTCAAATGCTGGTTCCAGTGTCTTCAATGCATGGTTTCCATGGTTACCTAAGTGACTGCGTCTAGTGAAGGGTTAGGAGATGGCAGGGAGGACCGGGGGAAGCCGGTGGGCACAGCCTAAATGTGGGAGCACGGCTTCCCTTCACCCCATCGTCCATCCACAGATCTCAGTCCTGGGGCCACCTCTACCGCAAGGGTGGCTGGAAACTGGAGTTTAGCTCTGGGCCACAGTGAAAAGAAAATGGTTTTGGGTGAACAGGCCAACAGTGTGGGTGACATCAATGTGATAAAATCCGTGGGGCTTTGTTGTTGTTGTTTGTCGCTGTGGGCCTTTTATGGAGCTGTGCATACTGGCAGTGCAGGAAGAGCCTCCCCCGGGCAGATGAGTGAACCACGTGTCCGTTAGCGACGTTTCGTCGTGAACTGCCGCATTTGGTGCTCACAGGCCCCATGCGAGTGAGCCTCACCAGGTGATGGTACCAGAAGGGAAGCTTCAGTCTCAAAGAGGCTCCATTGTATGCAGTCATATATCTGGTACGTTTAGAGTTGGGACCCCATACTTTGGCCCAGATTCCAGCATTCAAAAGCTGCCGTACAGTTGGTGTCATTAAAGGACAAAGAAACCCTGGGGAACCAGCAGGGGTCACACAGCAACATGCCTGATCAGAGCAGGGGGTAGGCAGGAAATGTAAATGAGTGGAAAAAAAACCAAACTGGATGTGAAGCTACAAGGAGGACGTTGTGGCAAATGGGGGCACACGAAAGGGGTGGCCGAAACTCAGGTCTGCCAGCTGGTGCTGTTTGGGACTGAGGTTGTGGGTCACCAGAGTTCTTTCATGAAAAGGAAATTACGATGCTCAGGTGAAATTTTTAAATATTTACAATATCATCAAGGCCAAACAAGACATACCTGTGGGTTATCAGTTTGTAACCTCTAGCGCAGTTTGTAACATCAAACACATAGACATCTAAACCAAATAGTTTGGCAAATACTGTTGAGTGCGTTGCCTGATGTATGTGAGTATTCTTTATCATTTTATTGTAGGCACAGAGCAGTATCTCAAAATTATGACCCAGGTCAGAAAAGACAGCTTACACCCTTGTTTTGTTTCAGTGGCTAACACCAGGCCCAAACACTGCCCCACACTCGATAAACATTGATCAAGGATGATATGTATTCCCCAGACCCCATAGATTCTTTGAGACCAGAAATGCCAATGTCTGCTATTTCCATGGTTCTAAATTGGCTCTGAGCCCAGTGTGGAGAATGACCCAATATTTGTCCCAGGATGTGACACAGAGAAAAGACCGTCATTCAAGAAGACCAATTTGCCTTATCTCTTACTTATGGAGAAAAAGGAATCCTTCAAAATAATTTTAATTTTCGGAGAATGTTAAGAATGAGAGAAATTCTGAGTCAATACCTATGTCCCCTGGTGTTCAGTTTACACTTTCCTTTGATTTGCAATTGGCTGTATTGTTATTGACAGCTATTGACTATCAATGACTATTGACATTATCGATGACTCCGACAACTCCCAAGAAGGCTTGCGACTTTAGCCTTGGCCCATGAAGTACTGCTGCTCTGAACGTAACAAGGCCTGGTACAGATGAGTACTATCTATCACCCAGGCAGGCTGGCCAGGGAGCCAGATGAGGCGGAAAGTGCTTTGGGGACAAGAAGAGAATTTATTGTTTTGGCTTTTTTTTTTTAATCATGCAAAGTCAACTCATGGCCTGAAAGATCCCATATCCTCCTTGCCCCTAGCCCTTGCCCACCTGTCTGGCCACATCTTGAAGAAGTTTCCCCTGCCACACTCCTGAATACCAAACATACCTGGGTCTTTTTTTTTTTCCCAGACAAGGTCTTGCTGTGTTACCCAGGCTGGAGTACAGTGGTGTGAACTTGGCTCACTGCAGCCTCTGCCTCCCAGGTTCAAGGGATTCTCATGCCTCAGCCTCCCGAGTAGCTGGGATTATAGGCATGCGCCACCACGCCCAGCTATGTTTTGTATTTTTAATAGAGACAGGGTTTTGTCATGTTGCCCAGGCTGGTCTCAAACTCTTGACCTCAAGTGATCCGCCTGCCTCAGCCTCCCAAAGTGCTGGGATTACAGGCCTGAGCCACCACACCTGACAATGAGAAGATAATTGAAAGTACGTGTTAACATCGTGTAGTTTAGTGATTGGAATGCGGGCATTCAAAGGGAGCTACAGGGCTGGTGCCAGGAGACAAACCAGGCCCATGGACATGAAGCCCGAAAGTGGGGTAGGGTGAGTCATGATGGAGTCTCAGCTTGTTTGTGTTGGTGTAACAAAGTTCCACAGACCGTGTTATTTATAAAGAACAGCAACTTACTTCTGAGAGTTCTGGAGGCTGGGGAGTCCAAGATCAAGGTGCTGGTATTGGTGCATGGTGAGGGCTGCTCTCACTTCCAAGATGGCACCTGGGCACGGTGCTGGGAACACTGCATCCTCACGAGGTATATGGGATGGAGGAGCAAACAAGGAGCCGTTTCTCCCTAAAGCCTCCTTGATGAGGGCAGATCCACCCTTGAGGGCAGAACCCTCATGTCTCCATGACTTCCTAAAAGGCCCCACTTCTTAAGACCACCACATTGGGATTCACTTGCAACACTGACTTGGGAGGGGCCACATTCCAACCATAACAGGTGGCCTCACCAGGCTCTGTACGAAGTTCCAGGCATTGCCATCCTAGCAAAGCGTGGGAATGCAGGATGATGGATGTCCCAGGGCGAGGCAATTGTCCTAACCAGTCTTCCTCATCCACTCCTGCTCTCATTTTTATACAACAGTGAGTGATTTTATAAAACTTAAATTACATTTTGTCCCTTCAGTTCCTCCTGCAGTTCCCGCTGCGTTCATTATGAAAGCCAAACGTCGTATACCACAGTGTATGAAGCCTTACGAGATCTAGCCCCACCTGCCTCTGTGACACCATCTGGGGCTGCTTCTCCTTCTGCCCTGGAGCTGCAGGTGCAGCTTCACGCCTTCTCTCTCCCGTGCATGCTGGGGTTGTTCTGTACATCCTTTACTTCCTCTAAAATGCTGCCACAGTCTTCTCACAGCTGGAGTGGCTCTTTGTCGTCAAGGTTAAGCTGAAACATTACCTCTTTAGAGATCCGACCAAAACCAACTGTCACATGCATACACCCACACCGCCGCCACCATACACAAACATTCACAGACATCAGCTCTCCAGCCACGCTGCAATACAGGCCTCCATATCCTTCATGGCATTTATCGGTAGCTAACTATTCTTATTTGTTTGCTTATTCATTCATTTATTTCTCTGAGAAGGCAAGGACTTACTGTTCTGTTGTTCAAGTCTGTTTCTATCAGCTGGAACAGGACCTGCCACATAGTAGGTGCCCCCATGTGCTTAATAATGTGCTTAATAATGGAAGGAATGAGGAAAGGACGAAGGGAGGGAGGGAAGGAAGCATGCAAGAAAGAATTGGTAAACAAGTGAGAAGAACCACAGGCACAGCGGTAAGTGCCTCATTCCGTGGTGCTGGGGTCGTGCCTATGCGGACATCACAATCCTGATATCCGTGGTGTGACTTAGAGTGTATGATCCCTGGACACACAGTGAGTAGGGACAGAGCTGAGATTTCAGGCTTTATTATTATCAGTATTATCTTATTTATCAGCTTGGGACCTTGGACAAGGGACTTTAGGGCTCAGAGACTCGGTTTCAGAGGGGGATCATGATATCACCCTCTTCATTTGGCTTCAGTGAAGAGTAGGAGAAGAAGTGGTGAACACACAGGCCCACTCCTGACATGGATGGGGTCTGGGCAAGTGCATAACCAGGTCTCTGCCAGCTTGGTTTGGATTCACCCAGAAGCCAGACCTAAGACGAGTATTGGAGGGCAATTCTTAAATTTTTATGGAGATGAAGAAAAATACCAGTAAAGGAAAGAAAAAGACAAGGAAGGAACCTGTCGCCGATAAAAGGTGTGTTATCTAGCAAGGGACTGCGACAAGGAAGGAACCTGTGGCCGATAAAAGGTGTGTTATCTAGCAAGGAACCGCAGCGGACAGCTGCAGCTTCCTCTCCTCCTGGAGCAGCTCAGGGCTGTCCCCTCCTGGGGGTAAGGAAGGGGACAGGTAATACCCGCACCCATCAGCCTTCCATGGAAGGTGGCTCCCACGAGCTTGGCTCCTCTGCATTTTCCACCTGCTGTTCTGGCAGCAAAGCAGATTCCGGCATCAACCGGGAGCCCCGAGGCAGGAGAAGCAGCTCTCGTTGTTGGACCTCAGGCTGGGTGCACCGAAGTGAAGAAGCCTGGGGAATGTGGAGGCTCACCAACAGCATCTGCTACACACAACGTATGTCTAGATACTCAGAAGTTATAAATCAGGCTGACAAACTGATAAATAAAAGATGTTCTGTCCTCCCACCATGACAAATACACCTTCCTAACTAGGATGCCAGGTCAGGATTTCGAATTCTTGGACTCAACTCCTCAGATTCTGCCTTGGAACCTGCTGGCCCCAGAAGAACCAACCTCGGCTGACCTCTTTTCCTGCCTCACCTCCTTGCCACACAAAGGGGCACGTGCCTGTGGAGAGGTCTACCTACATTGATGGCTTCTGGAGTGCCCTCTGCAAACAGCTGCCACCTGGTCTTACGTTGGGTCCTCTGGGAGTACTCTGGCAGCCTTCCTCATCCTCAGGTGGGTGGACCCGGGAAAGCGGGATGCATAGACTTGGAAGTGGGTTTGGCCCACTGAATAACACATTTTAGGGTCTTGCAATGGCAGACACTGATGGTGCCTGACCCGTAGCCTCCCAGCACTCACTGTAGCCCCAGATGTGGGCCTCAGACTCCAAATGCGAGTGCCTGTGATTTTTCCTGGGAGTTTTCCCTGGTGGCAGGAATCCATTCGGTTCATCCATGGGCAGGCTGAAAGTGTGGGGAGGTAATGCCTCCTGGAAGCACCTTCCACCTGTGACTGACAGGAGATGATGGATAAAGATCCCTGCCTCCTCACCTCCTGTTGGGTTGTCTGAGGTATGTTTCCCACTGTCTCCTGGAGTTCCCCAGGGGACTAAGCCTGGCACCCTGCAGTGACCCCCCACCCCGTGCTCGGTAATACACCACATATATGTGTTTGCCTCCCATCTCACCACCACACTCTCTCCTGCACTGATTTCTGGGATCACCTTCCAAATTCAGTGCTTGCACCTTCAAGCTTATCTCACGGTCTTAACAGGCCTTGGCACCTGGAATGTTGGCTAGAGGGGAGTGACAGGCTGCAGGTGACCACATCCCTTTGGCCCCATGATGTGAAGAAACAGAGTCCTCTAAAACATCGGCCCAGGGGCAGCCCCACCCAACCACTTAGTAAGAACCCATAAATGGTAATTGTTTGTAATCATTGGTACCTTTAAAACATTTTGAATTCTTGATGTTTTGAATTCTTATCTATTGTTCTTTCTGATACATGCCAGTTATTTCTAATAAATAAAAGATAGCCGTGTTTGGGTGTGATTTTAGTTAATAATCTTCTTTGAAGTTTCCATGGAGAGCATTCCTTAAATGAGCTGAGAAGGCTAAACTGCCTCTAACTTTTCCAGAAACTGAGGACAGAAGAAAGAAAGAAGGTTCCATTGTGTCTCCATATTCAGTGTTGGAAGAGAGCGTGTTAGATCTTTGGAGATCAGCAACAAAATGAAGTCCATTTCACCGCTGATACAGTAAATATAGTAACTTCTCAAATCCATGGAGATCTAGGTGACTTTCTCCAGATATGCTAGAATCTTTGCGACCTTTCTAGGGCACGAGATGATATTTTATAGCAAACAAAATGGCTGAGCAAAAGTATGAATCAAGGGAGCAGACATTTATTTACCCTATCATGTGCCTCGCCCTAGAGAGAACATAAAGTTACCCGTGGACAAGTTTTTGGTCCAGGTGAGTTAAGGGACAGTTGATGCACAAAGCAAGTGCCCAAAACATGATTTTAGAAATAAGTAACTGGGCCAGGAGCGGTGACTTGCGGTGACTCACGGTGACGCCTAGCACTTTGGGAGGCCGAGGCAGGCGGATCCTCTGAGCTCAGGAGTTCAAGACCATCCTGGCCAACATGGTGAATCCCCATCTCTACTAAAAATACAAAAATTAGCCGAGTACGGTGGTGCACGCCTATAATCCCAGCTACTCAGGAGGCTGAGGCAAAAGAATCGCTTGAACCCAGGAGGTGGAGGTTACAGGAAGCTGAGATCGCGCCATTGCACTCCAGCCTGGGCGAAAGAGTGAGACTCTGCCTCCAAAAAAAGAGAAATAAGTAACTGAATAAAGATCAATTCAGAGCAAGTTCAAGATTTTAAATATAGTTTGTATCCATGTGTTTTGGCAGGTGCAAACTAGATTCGAGCAAAATCATTGAGAAATTCAGATATTTTACTCAAGAATTACCCTATGGAAGGAATTTTGCGAATGAAACACTACAATTCTGCTGAAATGCTCTCACACAGCCATGAAATGCCCCCTAATTGGAGCACTGAGTTCAGCACTGACATTTGCGTCACCACGAAGTGGAGCATTGACGTGGGTATTTTGGCAGAAGCCACACGTTTCGTTTCAGCCTCTGTGAAAAGCCAATTGCTGGCAGTGTTTGTGTCCACTCAAAATGATGTTCCAAGCTAAGTGAATATTCAGATTAAGTGGCTTTTTCTTTTACCAATTTTCAAATGACTCAACTTCAATTAAGTACGGTTAATAGTAAAACTGTGTGAAATATAATTTGATGGTGTCACACTGATTCAGAAGACACACGGTTAGAATATTTTAAGTGTTCCTCGAGAATACTTGTTACTCAGATTCATCCCAGACCAATGTCTCTCAACCTTGGGTGTGTGTTAGAATCAGTGTTTTTCAAATCTCAATGTGTAAGCTTCATTCAAATTAAAACAGAATTTCTGGGATGGGGCCCAAGCGTCTGTACTTTTTCAAAGCCTTCTGGAAGCTTCTAATAGGAAACCCAAGGTGAGAACCACAGTATTAGACAAAAGAAGGAAACAGTCAAGCACGCTGGCACAAATTTGGCCAGATTCTATCATACATGCAGACTGTGACTTCACAAAAGATGCATAATGACACGTATCTGACAGCAGATTTTGTGTTTTTTGTCATTTGTTTAATGAGAAGGGCATTTAGAAAACACAATTTTCTTTTTTTTTGTTAAGCTCTCAGGTCACTTGAATTTCACAGTAAAAGGAGTTTTTGAAGGTTTGATTATTTGGCATGCCTCGTGCATCCTCTTACACACACACACAGTAAATATGTTCTCAGAGATAAAACCAGATGTTTGCCCTTTTCAAAGGAGCACGCTAGGAAGAGAGCCAAGGAACTGTATTAAATAAGTCTTCAAAACCCAGGTGAAAAAAGGCTAATGAAACTTTTCAGAATTAACCTAAATCTAAGGTTGCCAAAAAAAAAAAAGTATTTAAAACTATTAAAATTAGTAAAATAACTTTGCAAGTACCCTCATTTATTCTCAAATTTATTCTCAGAATTTGTTTGAAATTGATAGACAAGTTTTCAGATACTGATCTTTTTTAAAAGCTATTTTGCGGTACCATTTTCTTCATTTGATTTTCTTTAATTACCAGAGTAGTACATATAATGGGTAAAGTACTTTAAAAACTTCTTTAGAAATTCAGCAATCTCCACCTCATCCCACCCTCCTAATACGGTCAACAACCTGGTGAAGTCTTCCACTATTTTCTACACTTCTGTAAACATTTATTTTCCATTTACTTAAATATTTAAACATATTTTTATAAAACTAGAGTTGTATATGATGCTGCAATATGCTTTTTCCTTTAATATAGCATTGGCATGTTTTATTATGCCTTCAGATTGGTAGACAAAAGATTTCTATCACTGTAATTCTCACGGAATTCTATAGCATGTATGTGGCACAATTAATTCAACGATTCCTCAACCAAGGGACATTCTGGTTACTTCCAGTTTTTTGCCACGCTACACACAATGATGCAATAAACTCATAGGCAAAGTGGAGGTGGCTTGGCTGTGCCCCGTGCACCTGGGGGCTCAGCTGGGAATGCCCGTGCATCTGGGGGCTGGCTGAGACAGCTCGGCTACAGCCATATGGCTGGGACCTCCTTCTGGCTGTCAGCTGGGTACCTCTGTTCTACAACAGATGGCCTGTCCACATGACTGGCCGTACATTCCTAACAACATGGCAGTCTTGGGGTTCCAGTTGGGAGAGGTCTGAGAAAATCAAGCCTCTGAGTCTTCATGCTTGCTGAAGTTCCAGCAGCCAAAGCAGGCCTCACGACCAAGCCCAATACCAATGTATGTGTGTGTGTAGGTGGTGGTGGCGGGGGTGGGAGGGTTACCTAATGGTGTGAATAGTGGGTGCCTGATTCATTAACGGCTAAAAAGAATAAGGCTACTGGGTTCCAGGATATGTGCAGTTTTAATTTTTATAAACACTGCTAGATCACTCTCCCAAAAGGTTGTGGCAATTAACATTATCACTAGTAATGGATAAGAGAGCTCATTTCCTAAATTGATGCTCATAGCAAATGTTATTTTTTTCTAATTTGACAATATTACAGCTGAAAACTATCTTTTAAATTCCCATTTCCTTTACCATTAGTAAGATTGAAACTCTTTGCACGTATGTTGGTAAATTGCATTTCCTCTTGTGTAAATTGTTTTGTATTTTTCTCTGTTTATAGGATATTTTGTCTTATAGTTTTGAGGGATTTTTTTTTTTTTTTTAGACAGGGACTCATCCTGTCACCCGGGCTGGAGTACAGGGGTTCTATCAGAGCCCACAGCAGCCTCGACCTCCCAGGCTCAAGTGATCCTCCCACCTCAGCCTCCTGAGTAGCTGGAACTACAGATGTGCTTTACCATGCCCGGCTAATTTCTTACATTTTTTTGTAGAGACTGTGCTGCCCAGGTTGGTCTCAACTGATCCTCCCACCTTGGCCTGCCATCGTTCTGGGGTTACAAGTGTGAGCCACCATGCCCAGCAGATTCTTTCTTTCTTTCTTTCTTTTTTCTTTTCTTTTCTTTTCTTTTTTTCTTTTCTTTTTTTTTTTTTTTTTTTTTGTATGTTAAACTCTTCCTTAAGTTCTGCTTTGGAAGGAGTGACCTGTTCTAGAATTCTGGACTTGAGATGCACCTCAGACCTTGTTCTGCTTCCTCCTTTTCTCATGTGGCCCTGTGCTTTCCCAGGCTGATTCACATTCCTGTGTGCATTTCAGGTCAGTTGCTTTTAGCTGCTGCATGATATTCCGTAGCGTTCATCCACCATATTTCATTACCCGCTCCCCAGTGAAGGTGCCCAGGTTGTCTCCAAAGCTCTGTTCCACAAACGATGCTGCAATGAAAAGTCTTGCCCATGTCCTCTCTGGTCCTCTGTGACAATTGTTCTGGGACACATCTCAGAAGTGGATTTTGGGGCTACAGGGGACACATGCACTTCATTCGAGCAAGCTCTTGCAGTTACAGCAGCAGTGCAGAAGAGCTACTGTTTCTCTACATTCTTGCCAACACTTAGCATTGCCCAACTTTCTCATATTTGCAACACATTTATCTGGAGTCCCTGGAAACTGTCATCCTCCAACTGTCCCTAAGGTAGATGGAATGTGGGGTTTCAAAGAAGATATGACTCAAAACCAGATGGTCACATGCTAGAGAACGTCCCTACTACTGCAGAAAGGTCTGTGGGACAGCATTGCTGCAAAGCTCTACCCGGGGCACTTTGATGATTTTGCTCATTCTCAGAGCATCACTCACCCGGATGACCAAGGAGTTCATCCGATCATCTCTCTCCTTCCCTCTCTGCTTCCTGCATTTCAGTCCCAACACAGCAGCCAGAGGATGCTGTTAAACTCTCCTCAGGTCACTTCTCTGCTCCAGACCTCAGTGATTCCTCACTGCACTCAAAGGCTCAGTGATTCCTTGCTGCACTCAAAGGAAGCACCAAAGTCTTTGCAGTGGTGCACAGGGGTTTGCACAGTCTGGCTCCCTTGTTCCTTCTCTGACTTCGCTTGGTGCTCCCTGCACCCCCTGCACCCCCCTGCAGCTCCATGCACCTTCTTCCTCTCCCTAGCACATGCTGGGGCTTCTGGCACTGGGACCTGGGATTTCCCTCTGCCTGGAGGCTCCTCTACCAGGAGGCTTCTCTACCAGGAGGCTTGCTCAGATCTCTAGGACACCGTGGGAACTTTCCTCGCTCCTCCCTTAACATCACCACCCCCAGCATTCTTCAGACACTCACATTAGCTTTACTTTTTTATGACACTGTCAGCTTCTCACATACCGTAAGGTTAACTTCTTTATCAGGTTCTTTTCTGCACTCCTACCTTCGTAAACTGCCATCACCATGAGCACAGGCATTGGTTTTTATCCTGTTTTGCATTTTGCTGTTTTATATGCTCCCGTGTCCTCAGTTTCGTGCCTGTGATGGCGGGATCTCAGTACGTATGTCAGAGAGCAATGAAGGCCAGCCGTGTCCAGCCAGGATTCCCCCCACCAAGAAACTCCAGATTCTGATCCTCTCTGCAGAGAAGTTCAACCAGTAATAAAGATTCTCTGTCTTCTGGAAATCAGGATATATAAACAATAGCCCAGGATCCTTAAATTGGATGCTAATTTTTTTTCAGCTAAGCTTTTCACGTGGTCCAATCTCATTCTACTCCCCTTTATGAAAAGAACGTGGTCTTCAGCAGGCCTTTCAACAAATGAAATCAAATTCATTTAGTGTCCATTGATTAAGCATCAGCCCTATACTGGGAACTGTGTTGGGCTCTTGGAATTCAAAAATGGTTTAGAGAACACTCTTGTCCTCAAAGAACTCTGTCTGAACACTGGGTACTGCAGATGGTCTCAACTAACTATAGTGTAAAGTACAAAATCATGCACTAGAAGTCCACGCAGAACGTAAGAGAACAAAGAGGAGGGAACAATTAATTCTGCTCCAGCAGTAGTCCACAAATACATCTTCATGCATGTGTAGGTCTTCTTTGTAATTATTTTTAACATATTTTAAAAGTCAGTGTGAGTTTGGAGGGGCAAAATGCCAAATACACAAAACGACAAGCAGGTAGCTTCTTATTCTAGCTTCAGTCCCTTTCAAGGAGCACTTCTTTCTAAAGCTTGGATTCTAAAATTAGGTGTCAGCATCCTGCAGAACCCTCTCCCAGATTTGAAGGGAGGGGATCAGAGCACATTCCAGCCTCTGATCTAAAGAGTGGAGAAGGGTGTACTGACCACAGCAACATACCTAGCCAACTCTGAAACCAAGACAATCGACGTGCTGCAATTCTCTCAGCAAGTCTCAGAGGGTTTGGGATATGGGGTGGAGAGAAACCCCTATCTGCCCTAGTCTCTTTCCAAATGAAATACTTGGCTGGATGTTTTGAACTCTTCTAAAACTCAAGTCAGCCTTGTTTAATTTTATTCCTTGAGTCTACATATGCAGTCATGCAATGCATAGTGATGCTTTCATCAAAGCTGGACCATCTATGAGACAGTGGTTCAGTAAGGTTATAATGGAGACAGAAAAGTCCTATCACCCAGTGATGCCCTAGTCATCATAATGTTGTAGCACAATTACTTTTTTAAAAAATAAATGTAATGTAGCCTAAGTGTAGAGTTTTTATAATGGCCACGGCAGAGTTTAGTCATCTCTGAGGCCCTCACATTCACTCACCACTCACTGACTCACCCAGAGCAACTTCCAGACTTGCAAGATTTATTCCTGGTAAGTGGCCTATACAGGTGCACCTTTTAAAAATCTTTTATACCCTATTTTTACTGTAACTTTTCTATGTTTAGACATGTTTAGATAGACAAGTACTTACCACTGTGTTATGGTTGCCTACTGTATTCAGTACAGTAACGTGCTATACAGACTTGTAGCATGGTACTCAAACACCTACAGGAGCCATAGGCTATATACCACATATCCTAGGTGTGTGGTAGACACGACTATCGCGGTTTGTGTAAGTCCGCTCTATGATGTTCACACAACAATGAAATCGCCTAAGAATATATATCTCATAACATGTCCCTGTCATTAACCAACACATGACTCTCTCTCTCTCTCTCTCTGTGTGTGTGTGTGTGTGTCTATTTTTAACATGATTCTCTCTAAGTTTAGGCCTTAAAACCAAGGTTTAAGAGGAGCAGATATTTTTGGAATAGAGCATGGAGACCAACTAAAGCAAAAGGGACACTTTAACAAATGCCTAGTGTATTGGTCTTGCCATTGGCCTCTCCCTTTGGGTCTGGAGCATTAGATGAAAGCATCATATCTCAACATGCCGAGCTTACAAAACACGGGATGAGGAGTGGGGGTCTTAAAGGAACTGAAGAGTCTGCTTACCTTATTTTCAAAAGAAATCAAACGTCTCATCTTACGACGGTGGTTCTCAGCTTGTGTCGCTTTGGCAATGTCTGGAGACATTTTTCATTGTCACGACCAAGGAGAGGGGGTTGCTGCTGGCGTCTCATGGGTAAAGACAAGGGATGCTACTAAACATCCCTGTCAAAAATAAAATCAAATGAAACTAATTTTTAAAGTTCTTGTACATAGAAAAGCACTGTCCTGAAACCAGGAGATCGTAAAACAAAAATGATAAGAGACGTGGATTATCAAGCAAGAACAAGGAAGTTGTTTATCCTTTAAAAAAGTTGGTTGTCACAATCAGGGTTTTTGGATAAAAGATGATTGGTAGACAGTGATCATCTTCTATTGGAAGGCAATGTAAGTTTTGTTTGTGATTATCAGAGGCATTTATAAGAAATAATCTGAGTTAAGCTTTCCTCGCATTTGAGATTGAAGCTAGATTAAGCTTTGCTTACTTTGCCAGATTGGTTTTATCTGCCAGGAGATTGTCAAGCCAGGTCCCCATTTAATGGATCTGAGCATCCTACAGTGCACTCCAGCCCCCACCACAGATACATTCTGTCCCAGAATGTCGAGGTGGAGAAACCGCGCCCTTATGGTATTTCAACTTGGCAGGCTCAGAGAATGTGAGCCTCAGCCTGAACTTGGGCATCAGGGGCCATCCCTCGGACCCAAGGAGTGATGGGAAGATCAGTGTCTGAGTGACCTGACCCCAGGCTCAGCACACTCAAGCAACTCTGTGACCTCAGGAAGGTGCGGGGCACCAACAATGTCAGAGACAAGCCTGTTGGGAGTCACTTGGCATTTGTGCAGTGGGTCCACAATGATATTTAAATATGGCTGTGGGTGACTTGGTGTTGTAGAATTTGAGAAGTTGCTCTTGTCCCTTTCTTCATTCTGATCCCTGGCAGCAGTACTCCTCAGCATAGTGATTTCCAACCAAAGGCAACAGCCCTACCGATTTCCAGAATGTTTCCTCCCACTGTGTGCACATTCCTGTGTGGATGGACACACACATGCCTGGGGGCATTTTATTAACATGGCGGAGGCATTATTTTTGATTGCCACACGTGCTAGGTGGTGCCAACTGGTATTAGCAGACAGAGAGTAAGGATACTAAACCCCGCACAGTGTGGAGGACAGTCCCATTCAACAGACATGGTGCTCAAACATCCACAGGATGCTGATGGAGAGGGAACACCCACTTACAAATACATGAGTGTAGAACTCGACTCCATTCTATATATAAATAGGACGTATTCTTGCATAATTTCAATACAATCAAATTATCAAGGAATGTAATTGTCAGTTAAATCAAGGTCAGATTGTATTTTGCTTTGTCCAGAACTTTTTCAAAAGTTGTTCAACTTTCCAGAAAATTCCATCACTGCACACCAGGTCATGCTCACAGCGTCTGTCTTTACACGGTGCAGACCCCTGACTCCCTCACTGTGTCCTGCAGCTCTGCTGGATGCCTGCAGATTGGGATGCACATTGCTTCATTATAAATCACTTTCTTTTTGTTCATTATTGTACGATGAAGCCATTATACCTCTTTTGAATTATATAAGCAGATTATTATATAACCTATAGATTTCATTGTAGAGATGAAAGAAGGCAAAACAAAATATTTGTTTTTAATAAGGTGACATGGGATCCAACTGTTTTAAGAAATACTACCTTGGACAGATTGAAAACACATTCTCTTTTTCAAGAAGACCTGACCCCATTATTTTCTGTCTCTGTTTCTTAGACTTGTCCTTCCTATCTTTTATAGATTGAGGAAGCAGTTTATGGAAGGAGTCCCTTTCTTATAGATTCTGTTACATGAAGAGTTGTAGGCATGAAATTCACACAAGGATGGAATGCCTAAGTCCAGTATCCCACTGCTCTCACCATGGTCCAGTAAGGTCCAGCCACAGTGGCCTTCTTTGTGGTTCCAGAAACATCCAGCTGTTTCCAGCACCAGAACCTCTGCTCTGTGTTCACCTGAGTCTGGCTTCTTCTTTGTGCCTCAATTTCCATGTCACTTTCCTAATCATCCTAGATAAGTGGATGTCTTATGGCTGTTCTCTATCTCACACTGGTTTTTGATAGCAATTGCCCAGTTTACAGTAATATGTATAGTTTTTGTCCTCTTGTGTGTTTTCTGTTAACCCCTTCGAAGTTCAAGCTTCAGAAGGACTTTTATGTACCTTTGCGTCTCTGCATCTAGCAGGCCATCTCAGGCACACAGTAGGTCCTGGATAAATATTCACAAAGTGAGTGGATTATGGCACACAGCCTGGCCAAAGCCCCAGCCTTCCATGCATCCTTCCATGCAGTCTTCTCTCTTTCTCTGCTTCTCTCAAATGTTTAGAAACTAGAATATGCTGTCATCCTCTGGAGGTCAATGTCATCGCTTCCAGAAAATATCTGCTGGCGTCATGATCCGAGACCAGAATTGGATGAGATAGATGGGCAGATGGAGCCTGTAGAGCCCTCCCATGATTCAGCCCTCACCTTTGCACTCCCCCAGTTCACTCACGCTGTGGCCTATAAGTTAATGATGACAGCATCCAAGTCAATGGGGTATTCAGCTGTCAACGCAAAGGGACGAGAAGGCTGGTAGTTCAGTGCTCTGTCACTGGGTCTTGTCAACTTCTGACAGTCAGTCAGTAGAGACGGCAGATTTAGTCCCAGCAGAAGAACACTAGGCTGGAAGTCAAGCCTGCAGACTGCGATGTCGTGAGCCTCCTTTGAGCATCAGTGATCCTGCTTGTGGTCTGTGAACTTAGGCAAAATAGCTCACCTCTGAGTTTCAGTTTCTTCAACCTCAGCTGAGAATCATTACAATGACTTCACCCAGTTAATGGGTTGATGTGAGAATTAATTGTAATAATGTACTTAGCATGCCATTGTACATGGCCCAGAGCACGCACTCAATAAATTGATAAATATGTAATGTGTTAGGAGGGAGCAGAAGCACATGCATCTTTATTAATAGCAAAAATATTACTAGGGTTTTGGAGACTTCTGTTCCCAAGTCCCCTGTGACAATGCAGATGCCTTTGAAAAGATTGGTTAGCACCCAAAAAATGACTGTGTTCCTCAATGACCTGAATTAATGCAGATACTGGAACTATTCGGAGGGGAGGGGTTATTGAAAAGAACAAGTGAAAGCCAGTGATCTACTTTGCCAATCACTGCATTTTTGAAAACCCAAGCTGCGTTGTTGAAAGTCTCCAAAAACAACGCAGCTCAGGGGTTCATAGATGCCTGGTTTGTTAGTTATACAAGAATGTGGTTTCCAAAAATATGTACTTAATGAGTGAATTGCTCATTGGTACATTTTTGTTGAGCATCTACTATGTACCAGGTGTTTTGCTAGGCATGTGAATAAACAAATATCCACTGTGGACATGCCTCAGAGATACTGCTAGTTCAGTTCCAGATCACCATACTAAAGTGAGTCACACAATTTTTGTGTGTGTGTGTGATTTCCCAGTACATAGAAGAGTTACATTTACACTATTCTATAGTTAAGTGTGCGATAGTGTTGTGTCTGAAAAGCAATTACATACTTTAGCTAAAAATAACTAAAACCAGGCCAGGTGCAGTGGCTTGTACCTGTAATCCCAGAACTTTGGGAGGCCGAGGCGGGCAGATCACTTCAGGCCAGGAGTTCAAGACCAGCCTGACCAACATAGCAAAACCCCATCTCTACTGAAAATACAAAAAAGTAGCCAGGCACGGTGGTGCGTGCCTGTAGTCTCAGCTATTCAGAAGGCCGAGGCGAGAGGATCACTTGAAGTTTGCCACATTGCTTGACTTTTCCTTCCATGAAAGATTTCTCTGTAGAATGTGATGCTATCTGATAGCATTGTACTCACAGTAGAACTTCTTTCAGAATAGGTGTCAATCTGCTCAAATCCTCTTATTTTATCAACTAAGTTGAAGCAATATTCTAAAACCTTTGTCGTCATTTCAACTATGTCCACAAACCACCTTTTTCATGCATAAGAAACAAGTTCTTTTTTTCGATTTTTTTTTTTTTTTTTTTTTTTTTACTTTTAAGTTCTGGGATACATGTGCTGAACGTGCAGGTTTGTTACATAGGTATACATGTGTCATGGTGGTTTCCTGCACCCATCAACCTGTCATCTAGGTTTTAAGCCCTGCATGCTTTAGGTATTTATCCTAATTCTCTCCCTCCCCTTTCCCCCAACGCAGTGACAGGCCCCAGTATGTGATGTTCCCCTCCCTGTGTCTATGTGATCTCATTGTTCAACTCTCACTTATGAGTGAGAACATGTGGTGTTTGGTTTTCTGTTCCTGTGTTAGTTTGCTGAGGATGATGGTTTCTAGCTTCATCCTTGTCCCTGCAAAGGACATGAACTCAACATAAAGTCCTCAGCGGCATTAACCCCTAACAAGAGAGTCAGCATGTCCCTTGAAACTTTGAAGACAGGTATTGACTTCTCCTCTCCAGCTATGAAGGTCCTAGATGGCATCTTCTTCCAACAGAAAGCTGGTTTCCTCTACATTGTAAATCTGGGGTTCAGTATAGCCACCTTCATCAGTGATCTCGGCTAGATCTCCTGGAGAACTTGCTGCGGCTTCTCCATCAGCACTTGCTACTTCACCTTGCACTTTTATGTCATGGAGACGGTTTATTTTGTTAAGCCTTATTAATCAACCTCTGCCAGCGTCCAACTTCCGTAGCTTCCTCACCTCTGTCAGATTCACAGAACTGATGAGAGTTAAGGCCTTGCTCTAGAGTAGGCTTTGGCTTAAGGGAATGTTGTGGCTGGTTTGATCTTCTGTCCAAAATCTTTTTCCAATCAGCAATAAGGTTGATTGTTTCACATTCTTATCATTTGTGTATTCACTGGTGTAGCACTTTTAGTTTCCTTTAAAAATGTTTCCTTTGCATTCACAACTTGGTTAGCTATTTGACACAAAAGCCCTAGATTTTGGCCTATCACCTCTTTTGACATGCCTTCCTCATGAAGGTTAATCATTTCTAGTTTTGATTTAAAGTAAAAGATGTAGGAGTCTTCCTTCCTCTTGAACACTTAGAGGCCATTGTAGGGTCAGTCATTGGTTTCATTTCACTATTGTTGTGTGTCAGAGACAGGAAGGCCCGCGGAGAAGGAGAAGGGTGGGGGAACAGCTGGTTGGTGGAGCAGGCAGAACACAGATGACATTTATTGATTGAGTTCTTCATCTTATAGGCACAGTTCGTAGTGCCCCCAAACAGTTACAGCGACACCAGGGATCAGTGATCACCATAACATATACTATAATACTAAAAATTTAAAATATTGCCTAAATTATCAAAATGTGCCAGAGACACAAAGTGAGCACATGGTGTTGGGAATAAGGAGCCAATAGATTTGTTCAATGCAGGGTTGCCATAAACCTTCAATTTGTTTAAAAAAAAAAAAAAAGCAAGATCTACAAAGCACAATAAAGTGAAGTGCAACAAAATAAGAGGTGCTTTTCTTAGAGCTTAATTAAGTGAGATTTGATTGCAAGGAAAAGAAACTCACTTCTGCTTGCTTATGCCATGAGGGATTTAGAGCAAAGATCCAGATAATAAACATGAGTCAAAGACGTGTCGTCAGCTTTCCTAGATCCCAGAAATGCTCGTGCACCTTTTTTCTCTATCTCAGCCTCTCTGTGTTCTCATGATGTCATCTCCACTCTGTTCTACATCTTTATTTCCTCTTATTCCACAGACCAGCTTTTGTGGTCATTTATTGACTTAGGCATAGCCCATCCTGGTTACCTCAAAATTCTTACAACTGACAAGCTTCCTCTATGTTTCCAGGGACAAAAGGTGCTATGACAACTTGTGGGTCATTTTTAGGCCTTTAGAGGAACAACCAGTTTCAAAAATGTCAATTTCTTATGTCAGAAGTAGTTTATAGAATTGTAAAAATAATTTTCATGTTGTCAATTTCGTGTTGTCATGAGACATGACACTGAAACTCTTTACGATTTCCACAATATTTATAACCTCCTTAAACAATGGGGAGTTTTGGAGACACAAATAAAGCCACTTTATTTGTGCAAGCAGCGATGTCCTCACCTGAAAAATAAGGACAAGGAAAAGTACCCATCACAGAGAATCACCAGGAGGATGAAGTAAATCAAGAAACGTAAGCCTAACCCCTAGTATATGCCTGGCGCACAGTAGGGAGGGCTTTACAAATGATCATTCCGAGGACCTCAGAGGTTCTTACGTAAACTGCACTACACGTGTTGGCAGGCACCTCAGTTGCCTAACGTAACTGACCACACCAAAAATTTAAAAAAGCAAAATCTTAAAAGCTGCCTTGGTAACTTTACAAAGAAACCTGCTACAGAATCTTGCACAGTTGCCCAGGGGAATTGTCTGTGAAGTTTATCATCCAAATGCATTCATCTTCTATGACTGTTCTCCCAAAACAAATCGCTTTTATAGTCCACACCACAAATGTGGACCTTTTGATCAATACCCCCATTTTATGAGCCATCTATAGAGATATCTGGAGATGCTGCCCTGCTTGATTGCCTAGGAATAAAGATTGATCAGTCCAATATCTCCCCACGTATAGATTCTAGGTTGATTCACATACTGTACACAGGCCCCGCAGCCATACTCCATCTCTCTTGAAAATTACAGTCAATACCTTTTCCACTCAGCATATCTTACAAAGGCTTGAAGGGGATTATGACCCCCCAGTGCAGACTTTGGAAAGGAGCAGGCAATTCACAGAAGTTAACTTTGCACCCAACAGAGACCTAGGGTTTTGACTTCAAGTTTCTTAGTATCACAATGCAAAATATTTTTTGTATTTCACTTTGAAGGTGGCTTTCTTCAACAGAGACAACAAAGGACAAAACTAAAGGACAGAAGCTAAAGTTAGTTCTGTTTTCTAAAATCTCCTTTTTCCCTTATAGGAGAGGGAATGCCACACCAGAGCAGCAGCAATGACCAGTTACTAGTTCTTACTCTCTGTGTCGGGTGAGGTGGTCACTGCCATATACCTGAGACAGAACAGGTGCTTGGCGTTGCTTGAGTGATGGATGGAGTGTACATTGTGTTATCTTGTTAGAATGTTCTAATTTTAAAATTCCCAGTTACCCTATAGCAGAGGTTCTCAAAATTTAACATTCGTCCATATCACTTGAAGGTCTTGGTAAAACACAGATGGCTGGCCCCACCTCCAGAATTTATGATTCAGTAGTTATGGAGAACTTGCATTTTTAACAAGCTCCCAGGTGACACTGGGGGCACATCTTGAGAGCTTGAGGAAGTTTATCACAGAGTTGGCATCCTAGGAATAAGTTTCAAGGGTCAAAACCAGAAACGTCTACCATGCATGAAAACCAAAAATGGAAGACTCTTTTCATCTCTTGATTCAAGGAATGAATAAAGGGTTGCTCCACTAATGGAAATCGGAAGGTCACTCTTGCTTTCTGAGTGAGTGAGCAGGTCGAAGAGACTTTTGAGGCACTCAACAGTGCTCTTTCTCTTAGATCTTAAGGTCCTTGGTTTGGGGATCAGTTTTCTTCATTAAGTTGAAAATAGAAAAGTTTATTTTGTTGTTGTTGTTGCTTTAATGTCTTAGGCGATGTGCAGGCTTGGTGCACAGTGTAGGGGAAAGAGTGTCTGTCACTCCACCTGTCATTACCACTTGGCTTCCTTCAGAGAATACCATATGAAAACAAGCAGTGTCAAGAAACCAAAACATCTGTTTCCATCCGGAAGAAGCCTGATTTTAAAAGCACGACATTAAAATCGATTTATCACATCATAAAAATGAAGCAAAATAAAAGGCACCAACACCTTCAGCTTGGAGCAATTAGAAATATATGACTGTCAGAGGGAAGAGTTGTTTTCAAAGTGTCTTGTGTAAAATATTTTATGAGGTAGAGAGACAAAGAGGAGACTGCTCAGGGCATCGAGAGGAAAAAGTTAATCACTGAGATAAAATTGGGGGACTATTTATGGATCAGCTTGCATTTTTATTCATGTCTGATGACTTTTATTTTGAGGATACAAAAAGGTAAAACAACAAAAAAAAACCTTATTGACTGAAGGACTTCAGGACAGCCCTTGGAGCTTGTCTGAGGCTGGAGGTGTAGGCAACTTGTGTGTGTTTAATTGTCCTGTGGATGCAGAGATGCTGCCTTGATGATATTTGCATCCACATCTTTCAGGTCTTTTTTGCAATATAGAATGCTAATAGGTGTCTGTCAGGGAAAGAAATTAGGGATGTGGTTTTCTGTCTTCGTGTCCCCAGTTGTCACAGTGTGCAGAGGAATCAGCCAGGGTCAGAGTCTGCAGACAGAGATGGAGCTCATTTCTTTGCCCCCCCCCCCTCTTCTCTCAGCAAAAGAAAAAAAAAACCCCCCCCTCCAAGGCAGAGGGGGGGGGGGGGGGGGGAATACACACACACACAGCTTTGTGTAATGCACAGTAATGATAGCCCTTGAAAATGTCTTTGCTTTGTCTCCTAAATGCCAGCCTCAGATATAGAGTGGCTGAAGT
The DNA here is from genome assembly GCF_002776525.5 of Piliocolobus tephrosceles. NCBI lineage: Eukaryota > Metazoa > Chordata > Mammalia > Primates > Cercopithecidae > Piliocolobus > Piliocolobus tephrosceles. The sequence continues at coordinate 127,107,539 of NC_045443.1, read as the reverse complement.
GGAGGAGCTGGCCTGGGTAGAAAAATATATTTCAGGAGTGTCAATTCCATCCCCAGCCGTTCCTGAATCCAAGTGTCACGTGTGTGCTCTTCTTAGCACATTGAGAGCTTCATTATCTGTTACCTGGGCTATTGAAATGCTTTTCGGACATTTACCCAGTGTATTTTACACACAGCTGCTTGATTAATCCCTCTAAAGCATGGTTCTGGGCTTGCCTCCTTTGAGTGAAAAGCTTCAGTGGCCTTCCATTGCCTTCTGAGCAAATTGGAATCCTGCTGCCTAGCAATCAGGGCCCTTTGGGACCTGGATCTAACCTGTATTTCCAAACATTTAGTCCATTACAGTTATTCAAGCACAGAACAGGTCATTCTGCCATGCCTTCCCACACAGAGTCTCCCCACGTGCCTAAATGCTTTCTGTTTTTCAAGCCAAATTCAAATGCCTTGACCTTGGCATGTCTGCTCTGTCATCATTTCAAATTCCTGTGATACCCGAGGGTGCAGAGGAACCTCCTTCCTTTTAATCTCCTCTGGGTCCCACCACAGTAGCAGGTGCAAGTGATGTCATCCAGCCCCAGCCAATCAGAATGCTCAACCTCTTGGCCACAGAGATTGGTCAGGGATGGTCATGTGACTCAAGCATGGCCAATGAAATTCCATCCCAGGACATTGGCTGGAGCTATAGGGAAGCCATCTATCTTTCCAGTGGGGACCTGGAGCTGGTTTCCCTTAAGCCCCAAGCTTCCTTTCACCATCTTTGAGAGTCTGCTTGGAAACTGAGTCAGAGAAAGGCAGAGCCAAGAGCATGTCCTGATGATAAAGTTTCAATCCTGGATTCAACCATGTTTGGATCCAGACCCACCCTTTGAATTTCCCAGTCATATAATCCAACAAATTCCTATTCTTTGGTCTAAGCCAGAGTTGCATTAGTGTGTGTTTCTTCCAAGTACTTACAAAAACAGTACTTATTTTATCTGTTGGATTTTAATTACAGATGCATATTTTAAATTTTATTCTGTTATTCACTTGATATATATTTTTATTAGGCACCTACCATGTGTCAGATCACAGATTCAGCTCTGAGGGACTGTTCCTGCCTTTTAAGGACTATTCATCCAACCAAAGGGGGGAGATGTAAATAATTACAGCAGTGCAGAGTAGGTCAATAGACACCTTGGAGGACTTACTCTGTTCATGCAAACCTGGATATATCTGCATAGTCTTACTGGAGATGGTGACGTAGAAGCTGAGTGTTGAAGGATGAAGAGGAGCTCCAGAAACAAGCCACAGGGGGAGGATGGAAAGAGCATTCAAGCCTAAGGAAATAATACATGAGAACAAGTAAACAACAAGCAGAGTGAATGGGAAACTACAAGTCATTCATCATACTCAGAAGACTGTATGCTGTTCTCTCCTGGAGCCTGAAGTGCCTGTAGAACAGTGTCTTCTCCAGGGAATGTACCTAATAAGTGTGTGTTAAGTGAATGAGCTAATGAGTGAACATTATTGGCAAGTGTTATTATAGGAGATAGAGGATTCATAACAGTTGTTATGAGGAGGAATGATTAATTGAGGCTTAGCTAAAATAATTGTTATTTAGAAAGGAAAAGTTGCCAGGCGTGATAGTGCCTGCCTGTGGTCCCAGCTACTTGAGAGGCTTGGGGCCCGGGCAGGGAGGATTGCTTTAGCCCAGGAGTTCAAGGCTGCAGTGAGCCATGATCGTGCCACTCCCTGCAGTCCAGCCTGGGTGACAGAGTGAGCCCACATCTCTTAAAAAAAAAAAGAAAAAAAAAAAAAGAAAAATCTACCAGCCACTGTTATACCAATTCTCCATGTAACACCAACTTTCTGGTGACCTGCATGAGGGAGCAGAAACATTCTTCTTTGTCATGTATTTGGAGTTAATCTGCAGAAAATAATGATAACAATAACAAAAGCATTATCCATAATAAATCTGTAGTAATGACTTGTTCTTGCTTGTTATGTGCTAGGAAATGTGCCATGCAATTTACTTGCAGTGTGTCAAACACCCTTTACATTAATCCTGTGCCATAGATACTATGAATGTCTCCACTTTTAAAACGAGGAAATGAGGGCCAGGTGCAATGGCTCACACCTGTAATCCCACCACTTTGGGAGGCTGAGATGGGTGGATCACTTGAGGTCAGGAGTTTGAGACCAGCCTGGCTGACATGGTGAAACCCTGTCTCTACTAAAAATACAAAAATTAGCCAGGCATGGTGGTGCCTGCCTGTAATCCCAGCTGCATGGAAGGCTGAGGCACAAGAACCACTCGAACCTGGGAGGTAGAGGTTGCAGTGAACTGAGATAGCGCCACTGCACTCCAGCCTGGGTGACAGAGCAAGACTGTCTCATAAAATAAAATAAGACAATGAGGCTCCAAGATGTTGTGCAACTTTACACAGTTCACTCATCTTCTAAGTAGATGCACTTATTCAGAAGCTCATAAGAGAGAAAAGCAGAGTTTGATTCTGGACAGGACTGTGTAGGTTCAGAGCTCTTGTCCAGAACAATGTGATAGAATGTCTTGGAAACAAGTGATGCTGCCTAGATTCAACTTTCCTGTGTGTGTCCCTTGGATCACAGTCTTTTTGGATCAGATTCTTTAAGACTTTCACATGTTAGAGTCAGTTTGAAATCTCTGCGGTTTATTGTGGGCTCTGGGTTCATTGAGTCTCAGGCAAAAGAACCCACCTCTGTCTTTGCCCTTCTCATACAAGCAGTGGGAGACAAGAGACTGGCCTGCTTATGGAAGACAAGTCTTATTACATGGAAGGCTTGGAATCCAATGGGTTAATTCTCTATTGCCTCAACCTCCCATTCTCAAAGTCCCGTTTGTAATCAATTTGAAACCATTAATTGGACAAAATAATTATTTACTACCATATCCCCAGGGTAGCCAAAATTTAATTGCCAGAGCCTTGTTTGTGCAAGCAATTTCTGTTTAACAAAGAGGAATATTTAGTGCCATTATAAAATTAATTGGGTATGTTATACTTCTCCCCCCTCCAATAGTCAGAGGGCTGTCAAAGTGGTAATGTGAATAGTGTTTGTTAACTACATAGCTTTGAGAGCAGTGGTAAAATCCTGTCCTAAGCACTGTAGAATTTTTATCTTACGAATGTGAAAATTAGAACTCAGATTGTAACAATTTTTTTGTCTGTAATACCATTTCAATTTTTAAAACTCCTGGCTGAGTCTAAGGTGAAAATCAAGCCATACTCCTTTCTTCAGGTTTCCTTTGAGCGTCTTTTTCTGTGTTCCTGTCTCTGACTCCGTCTGTCTCCCTGTTTCTCTGAGCCTCTCTTCCAGTGAAGCGTGCTTGCTAACTGTATCTTTATCCCGTGTCCCTCACACTCCCTTTTGTCAATAACTTGCAGAAAAAGAAGCGCCTTTACTTATCTTACCCCAAAGATTCACTCACCTCAATTTGTGTATTTCGCCCCTTTCTTCCCACCCCTCCTGTCTAAGGACTTTTCTTACAGTAGAAAAGCCTGGGTTTTTCTATTATTTAGAACTTACTGAAATCACAGCTCACAGCCTGTTGGCTCTGTGGCCTTGAGTGAGTTATTTAAATCTTTTTTGCCCAATTTTTAAAATCTGTAACATGAGATAATAATACCTATCCCCTAAGATTTTCGAACATCAAAGGAGATACCTTTGTGGAATTCCTAGAATGTCTCCTTGTTCTTTCTTTGTCTTTCTGAACTTATCTCTATTAGGTAAGAGTATACATGTATGTGTGTACCCATGTGGCTATTTCTCTATCTATGTACCTGCTGATTATCTCTCTACTGATTAGCTATCCTATCCATCCATCTGTCCATCCATCCATCCACCCACCCACCCACCCACCCACCTCTCTACCTACCTTCCTGCCTACCCATGTCTTTCAATCACCTGTCATTTGGTTCCTCTTTTCTCCTCTTTCCTTGGTCTCTGTAGCTGAGCCCACTCATATGTTCAGCTCCTCTAATCTTCCAGTTTGAGGTGAAGACCTGTAAGAAGATGAATAAGTCAAAACAATGATGAGATCCTAGATCAGTCTATTCATGTGATACAAGGAAAAATAATCTCTCTTGTTTTCCTGGGCTCTCTTTGTCTTCTTTACTTTTTCATACCAGTCCCTCTTCATCCTTCTACAAACTAAACACTTCCTCTCCCCTCTTAGGCAGCTGGGCTAGCAGAGCCTTTCTGTCTGGTTTCTCAGTCCACATTTCTACTCCTGTTCTTTGGCATCTGCATCCCCTGAAATTCTCAGGTCCGATTGTACCTGGGCTTGGTTCCCAGAGTCCCCTTTCTGAGTCCTTCTCCTGGGTCTTCTGTCATCTTCCTGAACTGAGCCTTTCACCCTGGGTAAGATCTCTTGAGCTGCAAGCCTCTGTGGGGGATTTTTCTGTTCTTCCCCTCCTCCTCCCAGCTCATTCCTTCTGCACCTCTACTCTTTATAGTTCATGTTGACTGTGGCCCCCACCGTCCTCAACCCTTATCAGCAGAGTAGCATTAAAACTTCCAGCTCCGCCATAATTCTAACCCATATTGGGAACCTCTACCCATGTCAAGGATCACTAAAGTCCACCTCTGGCTGGCCAGTATCAGCATAACCCACATAATCCACACTTGATATCCATTGATATGCAATCACATTTGCTTCTCAAATGCATTTTGTCTCTGGCAGTCTGGATTGCCTTTAAATCCATAGTCATCTGTAAATGAAGGTGCCCATCAGTGCCCCAATGGGGAAAAAAAAAGTTCTTGATGATCCCCTTAAGCCATTAACTAACTGAAGTACATAAGGACTAATCACACACATATATAGAAACACATAAGAAATATGTCATATATAGCACTCTATCTTCAGAGATCCATCTCTGGCCATCTACATGTGGTATTTGGCTCTCCCGAATGCAAACTTTTTAATAGGAGCTAACATTTTTTTGAGTGCTAACTGCTTGCCAAACACAGTTAGAAGTAATTTATATACATTAGAGAATTTAATCTACTGCAGTCTCATGCCACATGTGCTAATTATGATGCCATTTCATGGATGATGGAACAGTCACACAGAGGTAGGTAGCAACCCCATCATCACCAAGCTGGTGTGTTCTAATAGATGGCACAGCTGCTACTCAGACCCAGGCAGCCTGAGTTCATGTTCCCATGCAGGAATCCCTTCCTGACATTTCTCAAGGACCTTATCCGCTTTTTCAAATCTCCAATCCTGGAAATAATCAGTGGAGAAATTGAGGAGACATGTGACAATTCTCAAGTGTGAATTAAACCTTAACTATCCACAGAGATGTGTCTGGATCAGAAGAATCCACAGACGCCACATGAATAAACAAGCACAGGGAACACAGAGAAGGGCATTGAGCATCAAAGTTAACATTTGGGGTCACTGGGACAGGAGCACATAGAAGCAGAACCCGTATGATTTCATGGGTCGGTCTTGCTCGTAGCTGTGGCCGTACCGTGATGCCTGCTGGTGGCTCTGTCTGCTGTCAATAGTGAGTCATTGTTGCTGATAAAAGAAAAGCTAATACACTTACACACATAGTATGCTTTATACACATTCCAGGAAGGATATATCAAGAATAACACACCTTGGAAGCAAGGAAGTCCCTAAATTGGCAATTTTGATACCCAATTCTATGCTTCTATGCATCGCTGCTAATCTTAATATGAAATCCTAATAGGACGTTATCTAGAAACTGATGTTTTACTGTGTTTGAATGCGTGCTGATGTTTTACAGTGTTTGCATATTCACTATAGGCTACAGATATTTGTAAATGCAACTTCACTGAATATTTCTGATCTGTGATACATGCATAAAAGTGAGTGAAGATTATGAAAAACATTAAAAATGTTTTACGAATAACCCATGATTTCATGAATCCTTGAGAATTCCCAGGAATTCCCATTTCTTTTCCGAATTCCAAGCATTTATATCCATTAAAATTCAAAAACACTAACATGTTCAGAACACAGAGCCTTGCTCCCGACCACTTCTCTAGAATTCCTCTTGGCACACTTTTCTCATTGTTCAAAATAAGTATTCCCATCTGAAATGGAACTCATCTTATTATGGTCTGTCTTGCTCAGTGGAATGGAGGCTTCAGGAGAGAAGGGCTCTGTCTATCTCGTGACCTGTGTAGCATCAGTATCTAGGACAACTCGCAGGAAGTTCTCTGAGCTCCGTAAACATTGGAGAGATCAGTGACTGAATTTGCCTGACTCATTGTTAAGTGTGTCCAAGGAAATCATCGCAGAAGAGGAAAGAGGTTCTAAACCTGATCACTGCACAGGTTTCTTGATATTTTGACTGCAGAAAGGCTCCTTTTATGAAAGCCCAGTAATTACCAGGCCTCACCCTGCCCTCATTTCCGGGTGCAGTGCTGAGCCGTCCTAGGACGTTCGTCAAGCAGGGTCTCACCATGAGCCAAGGTGAAGGGAAAGTCACAGAGACCTTCAAGGAAGAGTGAAGAAGTGTTTCTGGTGCCATTGCAACCTGCTGAGCTCAGAGCTCCAACGTGCTTATTCTGGAAGCATGTGATGTTCCAAATCTAGTTCAGCAAAAGCTAGCCTTAGGATTTTTCTTGGTAATTGAGAAAAATGCCTTTTCTTTTTCTGTAGAATGGAGAGAGTGGAGACTGAGGTTTTTGAGATGCCTTCCAGCTCTGACATCCAAGATTCAGTGGGTCTTGGATACAGCCCCCTGAGCTGAGTGTCGTCTCTCTCCACGTCAACTGGGTGAAACCATGTCAGAAGTCAAGAGCTGATTTACGTGTGTGTTCCTTCCCCATCTTCGAAGCATCAGCCGAATGTGAGCCTGCTCAGGGAAATCCTTTAGCACCTGCTAGGGTCCCCGTCTGAATTCCATTGTTTAGCCCACTGCCAATTTCCTGGAATATTTAATTCCTTGCTGTAAGGTTGTGAGTTCAAATACCCTTAGGTTCAAGTTTTATTAGCGGCTTTTGCAGATCTATTTCTCTCTCTGTGTGATGCCCACAGCCTCACTGTGTAATTATCCTTATCAGACTGGACACATCTGATTAAACCATTTGAGAAGGTCTTTTCTTAGAAAAGGCAGCAAATCTTAACAAATTTAGCTTGTGTCTTACGGTATCATTATCAGTGAACTTAAACTCTATCTAAAAAGCAGAAAACCTCTGCCCACTCTGATATAGGCAAATGCTAGCTTGTGAAAGGTCAACGCCATTCTTTTATTGTTTATTTTATTTTTTTTAATATCCTTTGCCGTGGAGAGGGAGCACTTACACCCAAAGATTAGTGAGCTCAGCTGAGGTTTTTGCTCCTTTTATTGTTGTTGCAGTCTAGAACACAGCAGGGAATAGAAGAGGCACCCAGCTAGGGAATAGAGGGAAATTTAGTGGAGGGACCATTTACAGAGATGTGGGTACCACGAAAGACCTGAGAGGGGATGTTGAGGCACCAGGGACTAGACGAGCTGTCTCCTTTGTGTCTGAAAGGACAGGGGGGAGTATAATATTATCAGAGGCTCATCAGAGCTGGAGGCCTGGAGGAAGTGCCCTTGGGTAGGTGTTTCTCTAACCATGGAGAAGCACAGCTACTGTCCAAGATCAGGCGATGCACCGGGCAGGAAGTGGGGAATACATGCCCGATATGGTCTGGATCTGTGTCCCCACCCCAATCTCATGTCAAATTGTAATCCCCGGTGTTGGAGGGAGACCTGCTGGGAGGTGATTGAATCATGGGGTCGGATTTCCCCCTTGCCATTCTCGTGATAGTGAGTGAGTTCTCATGAGATCTGGTTGTTTGAAAGTGTGTGGCACCTCCCTCTTCCCTCTCTTTCTCTCTCCCCCTCTGCCGTGGTAAGACATGCTTCCTTTTTCTTTGCCCTTCCGACATGATTATAAGTTTCCTGGGGCCTCCCAGCCATGCTTCATGTACAGCTTGTGGAACTGTGAGTCAATTAAACCTTTTTTCTTTATAAACTGCCCAGTTTATAAAGTTCTTTATAGCAGTGTGAGAAAAGTCTAATACGATGCTCCCTACTCTCTTTTCCTTTACCCTTTCATATCCTGCTAGTATTTTTCCTTTGTCTGAAACCCACCAGAAATGCAAAACCCAGGAACCTGAGAGATGCAGCTCATAGAGGAGAGAAAACAAGGGTGGACTGGGATGACCATTGGGTGGATGAGGAATCAATAGAGAAAAAACAGCTCCATCTTCCATTTATTGGTAAAAGAGAGCAGAGGAAGAAGACATGGTTGCCTATGGCTTGGTGATTTGGCCACTTCCCTTTTCTGGGACAAACTCAGATTCTCAGTTTTGTGAAGAAAGGACAGTGTTTTCATTCTACCTGCATCATGAGAGCCACATGGGGGGACAGCTCCATTTGTCCCCGAAGAATCTGGCAGGCACTGGGAAGGCAGCGATAAGAAAGAAGCGAAGATATTGGGGTTGGTCAATGTCAAGCCATAGCAACCCTGGAGACAGCTTCACCAGGAGTGGGAGAACTAGAGACTCAGCTTCCATCTGTTCTCTCCCCACAGCCATGGTCGCTGGATTATAATAATAATGACAACAGTGATAAAATTGGTGGTAACAGCATGTAATATTTGCTGAATGATGTCCATGTACCTGGCACCGTGCTCATATACTGTCTTATTGGTGACCCTGAGAAAGGACCACTGAACTTATCTCTAGTTTAGACATGCAGAAACGACATTAATGGGGACAATAATATATACACACATGATTAACAAGTAGCAAAACCAAAGTCTAAAACAGGATTTTTTATTTTATGTCAAAGGTTTTGTTTTAACTTCTCCAATATCCTACCTGCCCATCCACCCAGTCACATGGCTCTGTCTACTAACATCTCCTGAAATCTTCGCCTCCTGCCATTGTATCTTGCCTGGATTATTGGAATAGCCACTTAAATCATCCCCCTACCTCCACTTTCTCTCCTCTTGAGTCTATTATTCACATAGAGAGTAGGGTTGTCCTTTAAAAAAAACGGAGTCAGTGTATAACACTGTATTAAAAATCTCTGGCTCCCCAGAGGACACAGTTTAACCTCCTTTTTATCAGACATGGTCTCTTATGATATGGTCTAAACCCATTTTACTGGCAACATCTCCAGACATGCTACTTCATGCTCTCTAAGCTCCAGCTGTACATTGAGCTTCTTTCAAGACACACAATGTGCTCCTGAGCCACCGTGCCTTTGCACACACTGTAACTCCTATCTACAGTCCCCTCCTTCCCTTTCTGTCCATGGAGAATTCCTGGTAATATACAATACCCAGTGAAATGGTGCCCTCCTTAGAAGCCTTCCCCAGCTCCCTCTCCCAAAGCTATTTTCCTTCTCTTTCGTGTTTTCACTACTATTTATGTTTTGTCATCAAATTGCATTGTAGTCACATTATATACATGTGCATCCCCCTCAAATCTGTGCTCTTTAAAAGACTAACTCTATCATTCTACATACATCATCTCATTTGGTTCAAAACCACCTTATAAGATAAATACTATGATTATCCTTCATTAAAGTGGATGAAATAGAGACTCAGAAAAGTTAAGTACCTTGTCCAAGGATGCACAGCTTGTACATGATGGAACTGGGGACTGGATCCAGGATGTCTACCTCCAGAGCTCTGCTCATTCCTACTACTTTAGGGCATTGTTCTTGTCTCGGTGCTCTGGGTGTCTTATTCCCATGGCTTTATACGCCTGTCTTTGAATACACGCTCATAATGCTGCAACCTAAAAGCATGCTTATTGAATAGATGCAGTTTCCCTCCAGAATCAGCAGCTAGAGCCCAGACACTTCAGTTATTCACTGATGAGCATCAAACTTTCGGTCACTTGCATCTGTCTCCCGCAGATGTGCTACATGTGGTCCTGGGAGACTGGACCGAACCATGAGTGTTGATTTTCTCGTGGACCCTTTTTAAGTGTTCTTCGGCTTGACTCTTAGTTAGCTGGGTTTCTTCCACTTACATTTGGTTGTCCTTAACTAGAGATGGGAGTTCACTACCAGGATATATAGCCATGGAACTCATTGGGGAAAACAGACTGACTGCCTGCCATCTTGGATTGCAATGACATTCTGAGCCATATAGATAGCTCAGAACTAGGTGATGACAAACTGGAGATGAGAGGCAGAGACAAGCACAGGAAGTCAATCCTCTTACGATGGAATCAGTTCTTTTGTAGACCCAGCTGTCCTTGGCTCATGCAACAACCAAAGAGGTGATTTCTGAAGGGAGACCTCGTACTGTTTTGAAATGCAAATGCAAGGCTTCTTACACTTGACTTACACACCAACTCAAGGGCCATTTGGTTTTGCATGTTGTTAAAAATATTGTTCACTTGCCTGTAAAGTATCTAGGATGCCTTAGCTTAACCATCTGAGAGTTCCTTTATCCCCCAACTGGAAGAAAAATAAGAGACTTCCTAAAGTCAGTTACAGCCCCCTATGGGATGTTCTCACAAGGAAAAGTCTGCATAAGAGACCTCCGCCTTGACTGCGTCTCTGACATTATTGATCCTGTTGGCTTTGGTTCCCACATCTGTCACCTAAGCCACACCTTCTACACCGTTAACATGGAAATGGAACTTTGATACCGAGAGGGTGCCTTACACCAAGACCTCTAAATCTGAAGTCTAATCTTTTCTATAATTCCATAATGTAGTCTCAGTAGCAATGCTTGGAACTGTCATTCAGTTAAGTGCGTAGTATTCAGTGCACTCCGCTTAGCACTTGATAGGGAACAAAGTTCAATGGGACACAAAAGCTAACCTCAAAGAATTAAATTCTGGGCAGAAGGATAATCAAACTAGACAGAGATTTATAATACATGGTGTAAGCCAAGTGGTGCTGTAGTTGCTGCCTGGTATGCATTTTAGAAGACAACTCCAACTAGTCTTTGGAAAACCATCCTTCTCTTACTCTCAGATCATCTGGTTAAGGGATAACTGGCACTAAACCAGCTTTAGGGCAGATGTGAGAACAAAGTGACCAAACAGCATCACACACAGATTCATACACAGACACACAAACACACAGACACACATACAATAGTAGCAGCGATTAGTTCAAGAGTCAAAGAGTCAGTGTAGGACCCAAGCCAAGTCAAGGAGAGACAATGAGACTCCATTCTAGGACTGTTAGGGAACAAACAGAGAAGAGACATTTTCCATGCCTGGATCCAAGATCACTGAAGGTGGAGCCTAGAGCTGCCGGGGCCTGCCCACAGTGGTCAGCGTTCCTGCACAGGTGAAGTCAGAGAGAAGACAGCACACCCTCAACACAGCCAGAACTTTGGGTGCAGCCACTGCTACAGTTTTTCATCACATGTCAGTAAATCCCTGTATAAATTACTTTTTTGACTTCAGAGAGTGTGAGGTTTCCATCATTTGTAGCCAAATAATATAAAAAATATGCTATTAGTAGAAAAGGACCTCTCCAGTTGAAAGGAGCAGGCTTAGTCCTTTCTTTGAATGTAATTTGGATTTAGAAAGGATAGGACACTGTGGGAAAGAATTCCAGGCCTTGTGCAAAAGCCAATAGCCCATGCTGCAAAAGCAAGCAGATGTGGGTTTCGTTTAGTAGGTACGCCTTCTTAGATCATCTAAAATGGTGGTCCCCAATTTTTCTGGCACCAGGGACCGGTTTCCTAGAAGACAGTTTTTCTGTGGACTGCAGAGAGGTGGGTGATGGCTTCAGACCATCACCCTGTTTTAAGCACATTACATTTATCCTTAGATTCTTATAAGGAACACACAACCTAGATCCCTCACATACGCAGTTCACAATAGGGTTTGCGCTCCTGTGAGAATCTAATGCTGTCCGTGATTTGACAGGAGGCGGAGCTCAGGCAGTAAAGCTCACTTGCCTGCCACTCACCTCCTGCTGTGGAGTTCAGTTCCTGACAGGCCACGGGCCAGTGTGGGTCCATGGCCCAGGGATTGGGGACCCCGATCTACAACAGGTCTGGATTTATACTAAGACTTGGGATACAAAGATACTTTTTAAATGTTACGAAAGAATCTATATGTTATACCTGATTTAACTATTGCACAAGAAGGGAGTGCGGGGAGAGAGGTAAATCAGATTAAACTGGCAGAAAAATCAGCAAGTTTCTGCCTACCCCTTTCTCTGTCTCTCTCTCTCCTCCTTTCTTTTCTTCTTTCTTTCTTTCTTTTTTTTCCTTCCTTTCTTTCAAAAATACCAGAAGCCATGGATCAACAAAGGTTTTAGAAAAAGAACAATTATCAAATTATGAATTCCCAGGATGTTTACATTAGGATAATGTTAGTGCTGACCTGATAACCCCCTTAATTTACCTGTACATTGACAGGGACCCTCAGCTATAGTCTTGGCTCCCAGAGTATCACTGATGAGGTGTGATGAGGATAAAGCCACTTTCAAGAATTAAGTCAACATTCACTAAAACTAAGAGGAAGGAATGTGAGCAGAATCACTTTGTAAACATGGAAGATGAAACAGCAGCTACCATTTCAGAGATGGCTTCCAGGTTTGACTGACCAGCTAGAAAGTAAGTTTGAAATGTTTGATTCTCAATCTGTCAAACCCAAATATGTTCATAGTGGTCCTCACAATTAGCAGAGAAATGCCTTCCTTCCAGTGTTTGGCATGCTATTTAGTTTTTCCAAGACAGGCGCTATTACGCACTGCCCTTTTCTCAGGCAAAATCCAATCAGTCTCTTCACTGTTCTGAAAAATGGGCCAAATGGCATGGTGTGGAGGTATCATCTATCATGATTCCTGCATGGTGTCTCAGAGGAGATGAGGAGCCAGGAAGAATTTACCAAGGCTTAGGAATAGCATTTCATCTCTTTAAACTGACCTCCAGGAACCCAGATTCAAGACGTCCTATTTATCCTGGGCTTTATGTCTCTATGGCAGATTGCTACCATCCTTCCTGCCCCTCATCCTTATTCACTGTAAGAGGTAGCAATGCTGCCCGGTAAAACAACTTCCCAGGTTCCTTTGCAGCTAGTATAGCCATGTGACCCAGTTCTTGCCAATCCAGTGCAGGTGGAATTTTCTAGGTGAAGCTTCTAGAGGGATAGTTTTCAGTGGCATACTTCTTCTGCCTTTGCCCGTTCCTCCTGTCTGGGTTTCTGTTGATATCATGAAGCTGCCGTACTAGTCCTGGCTGTCTTTTCTCTGGATTTCTTGTTACATGAGAATAACCTCAATTTGAGCATGCCTCTGTGGTCAGGTTTTTAGTACTTGACATCTTTATTAAGTCCACTTCACCTCTGCTTTATTATTCAGATTTAGTCTGTGGCTTTCCATATTTTATCATGAGATTTTTGCTTAGTTATCCACATGCTCGTTCTCCTATTTTTCAACATTTCATTAATTTACATGATTTATTTCCCTGTGATTGCTACCCAAACTTCTGTATAAAGCATCTAGTCACTGTAACTAATGCTCGTTCTGCGGGAACCAGATATGCAGCAAAATGTTCACATGAGAAAGCAAGACGCATGCAGGGGTGCAGCTATGCAATTGCACAGATCTAAGCTTTGGCGACACATCTGCCTGATTAATGCCTGCTTATCAGAGTTCTAACTTGCCAGCTGGGTAAATGCTGGCATGTTTTTTTCTGATGTATATTTTTTAAACACTCTTTTCTAGCTTCTGTGTATTTTATTTACCTTAGCCACGCTTCACTTTGTAGGAAGCCCATGAGTTGAGCATTTCTGAGAGGGCTGCACCATCATTTGAATTTCAGTGCATCAGGAAGGAAGAGACGCCACACTTGCCAGAGCCCAGGGAGGCCTGATAAGAAGTGATGGAAACTGGCCGGGCGCCGTGGCTCATGCTTGTAATCCCAGCACTTTGGGAGGCCGAGGCGGGTGGATCACAAGATCAGGCATTCTAGACCAGCCTGGCCAAGATGGTTAAACGCTGTCTTTACTAAAAATACAAAAATTAAGCAGGTGTGGTGGCAGGCACCTGTAATCCCAACTACTTGGGAGGCTGAGGCAGAAAATTGCTTGAACCCAAGAGGCAGAAGTTGCAGTGAGCTGAGTTCGTACCACAGCACTTCAGCCTGGGTGACAGAGTGAGACTCTGTCTCAAAAGAAAAAAAGAAGTGATGGAAATGGAAATTTCTTGTTGCTGAAATGCCCTTCTGGGTGCTAAGTGATTGCCTGAATGAGCTCTCATGGGTGCCCTGTTGCAGGGATGCCAATGAACTTGCAAATCCTGGTTTCACAGCTGATGCTGCCAACAGCACATGAACGTCAGTATTTTTTGAAGCATAGTGCTGCTTGTCTTTTCTCTTTTGAAACTAGAGTGCATTTTACTCCTACTTGAAATTTCATGTAACCTCTTCACTTACATGGGATTAGACTATGAAATGCAAGCACCGTTGAAACTCTTTCTTAAAACTTTTATTTTAAGTTCAGGGGTAGGAGTGCAGGTTTGTTACATAGATAAACTTATGACATGGGGGGTTATTATACAGACTGTACAAAAATTAACTCAAGATGGATTAAAGCCTTAAATGTCAAACCCAAAACTATGAAAACTCTGAAAGAAAACCTGGGTAATACCATTCAGGACATAGGCACGGCAAAGATTTCATGACAAAGACATGACAGTTGCCAAAAGCAATTGCAACAAAAGCAGAAACTGACAAATGGGATCTAATTAAAGAGCTTCTGCACAGCAAAAGAAACTCTCAACAGAGTAAACAGACAACATACAGAATGGGAGAAAATGTTTGCAAACTATGCATCTGACAAAGGTCGAATATCCAGCATCTATAAGGAACTTAAACAAATTTACAAGAAAAAAAAAAAACATATAAAAGTGGGCGAAGGACATGAAAAGACACTTTTCAAAAGAAGACATACATGTGGCCAACAATCACATGGAAAAACCTCAACAGCACTGATCATTGGAGAAATGCAGATCAAAACCATAATGAAACTCTGTCAAAATTGTTTTTGAAAATCTTTTGATCACAAGACCCATGCACTCACTTCCAGCTGATCTAACATATCCATATGTCATCCAGCACCAACAGACCGTTGCTTCTGTCTGGAGAGTCGGGGTTGCTGTGTCTTGTGTGTACACCTGAGATTGCTTCTG